>NC_142089.1:28619087-28886587 GCF_054644295.1 Miniopterus natalensis
TTGTGCTTAAAAATTGGTCTTTGTCATTTTTGACAAACCTAAACCACTGTCCAAACAAGTGTTCGGTGTGCATAAAGATCTGAACGTGTATACCGACTGATGTTCCCCGAAGTCACCTACACCAGTGCCTCTCTGTTTCTAATCCATCACAAGTTGATAATTGGGACAACCCGCTGATCATAAACTTGGATGCTGCAGCAATGTCAAACCGATATCCAAGTTTCCAGATGCTCCCTCTCGATTTCTGTATTTATCTTGCTGTGGACTAACAGTTAACACACTGGCACCGTCTGTGGACAATGCTCTGAGTAACACTGCTCTGGCGACCTCTCCTCTGCTTGTTCTCACCTTCACTGGTCCCCAGTGAAGGTGGACTGGTCCCCAGTGAAGGTGGACTGACTACACTTGACTCTCTTTTCCGGCTCAGTCACTGCATAATTCTTCAAAACACTTTTTGACAGTTGTCCTTTGGCACCATAGCCCTTCTCGCAGTTAGAACTCTTCCAGCAGCCCCTGTCTGAAGTTCCAAGGACTAACCAGCCCAAAGCAACAAACAAGACCCTGGCTAATTTTGTTACAAGCAATCCAGGGACCGTGCTTTCTGAGCAAATAAAGGGTTTTACAGAAAACTATATTGTTGGATTTCTGAGCTCAGGAGGCAGTGATAGCCAGCTTGGTTCTAGGCCCTGGCACCCCATGCCGTCCACAGAGGCCATTCAGCAGCCTTGCAGCCCACCAGACCCAGGCACATTCCGGTTTTGTGGTCAGGTAAAGGCACGAGCAGTGGATATTAAGGAGTATTGGGTTGATAAACTGGGTGGGGATTGGTGTCTGCTTTTGTTCTGAACTTTCTGTGTAATTTTCTGCATCTTGGGCTTTGTCTCAGGCCCAATGACTATTTCTTATCCTAACATTCATTTCTTTGGTAAATGGGCCCTTTTCTCATTCAGTTTTTTGTTTTTTTTTAAATAATATCTCTGCAAACTCTGGATGAGTCTGCACCTGTGACTGGGAAGGCAGCTGAGAAGGCAAAAGTCCATTGGATACTGAGTCGGAAAACCTGGGTTCAAGTTCTGACTTTTCCAACTGTAAGCTTTTGTGAACTTAGGCAAATCTTTCCACTTCTACAAGATGAAGATGCCACTTCATAGGGTTGTTTTGTCGTTTAAACAAAGTATTAGATGCAAAGTCATCTTGACATGGTAGTGTCCTGTATCAGCGCCAATGGTGGTGGTCACTGCTCTTGCTACTGTTACCCTCTCCAGTGAAGAGAGCGGTTAGGCTGCCCCTCCTCTGGACCTTCAGGGAAGAAGGAAAGTCAAGGAATCTGGAGTAGAAAAGCTGAGAGAGAACCAGGGCAGAGGGCTTAGTGGGAACCACATGAGTGTGCTCCCGAGACAGCCCCTGTTGGTTAACTCCAGGGAACAGAACCTGGGCAGACGCCAGAGCGTGGGAGGGAGTTAGTCACCAGATCCTGGTCTCTAGGAGTGTAGCGAAGTGATGTAAGAGGCTTCCTAGTGCACTGTCCAAAGCTGGAGCTGAGCCCACCTCACAAACTGATTCAGTGACACTTGATATGGAATAAGCAAGTTTTGTTTCCCCTAAACGCAGCTGAAAACCACCGATACTCTTCATCATTGCAAATAAAAGCTCTTCTCTAACAAGCCAGTCTCCTGTATGATCTTTACCAGAAAGGAAACCTTCTGAAGGACACCCAGTCAGGCATCCAGGAATAGAACTCAGATGAGCTGGGCTGATTCCTCATAGTTTTCCAGTTTCTGTTAAGAAGTGTATCAGGCTTATAAGACAACAATTAAGGAAACTGCACTGCAGGTGCCAAACACATGTCCTATTGGCATTTCATAAGCCGGGGCTCGGTTAGTGGGAAAACGTAACAGATTTCTGTAGTGACCATCCTCAAAGGACTCTGCATAACAACACGAGCATTTCCAAGGTTCTGGTGTGTGCCAGATACATTATCTCATCTAATACAACAATCCCATAAGGTCGATGATATTAACCCCATTTTAGCGATGAGACAGCTGAAGATGTGAGAGGTTGTATTTTGCCCCAAATTATATAAAGAGTAAATGGTAGAACTGAGATTTGAACCCTGGTCTAGGTAGTCTCAAAATTTCTGCTACATGCTGCCTAGAATTTCTTTCTGTTTCCTTTCTTTCTTTCCCTTTTCTTTTTATTTTTGTCTCTCTCTTTTTTTGTTGTTATAGAGGCACTTTATTTTTCTGTCCCAATAGTGCTGAGTAAGCACTGGTCATGGCAGGTCAGTAAATCTTGTTAAGAGAAAATTCCCTCATTCCTCAAGTCTAGCCTCATCACTCTGATGATGTTTTAGACCAGGGACTTGCCACTGTGTCCTTAGAATTTAGGAAATTCAAGTACTTTCCTTGCCTCAACTCAGTGGCTGCCAACCCACTTACCCGGAATGCAAAGGGCTGGATATAAACTGAGAACTGGATATTGGGGCCCACAACCTTCTTTTCCTAAATGAGAGACCTTACATTTCTTAGTCCAGTGAGCCAAAAATACTTCTCACATTCATGATCAAAGCAAAGGCCCTTACATTTAGGTCTGTGTTAGGACAGAAAGACACAGATGGACAAATGCAGCTATTTATTTATGAAAGAGTAGCTGGCAATTCTCAGTACTTTTCTCAAAAAACCCTGTGAATCTCGAAAAGTGATGCCATTACTCGTATATCTTGGGAGTAAGGGGAGAATCCTTGAAGGAATGAAAAAAGTTAAGTGTGTCTAAAGGGAACCAAAGACACAGTACAAATGCTCCTTGACTTAGAATGGGGTTAAGACTTGATGAATCCATCATAAGTTGAAAATATCGTAAGTCTAAATACATTTAATACATCTAATCTACCAAATATGATAGCTTAGCCTATCCTACCTTACACATGTTTAGAACACAATATCCAAAACGTGCTGGCAACACAGTAAACTATAGAGTACCAGTTGTTTACGCTCGTGATTGAGTGCCTGGCAGGGAGCTGTGGTACCATGTATTGCTACCCCAGGAAAAAAATCGAAATTTAAAGTACAGTTTCTATTAAATGTGTATCACTTCTACAGTATTATAAAGTTCAACATTTCCAAGTTGAACCATCATGAATCAGGGACTGTGTGTATTGATAATCATCAGTATTAGCACTTTGATAGCCAACCTCCAAGATGGCCCCTATATGATTCTCACTCCCTGGTATTCATGTCCATGTATACTCTCCTCCCACAGTGAATAGGCTGATTTGTGTAGCTATGACACAAAAAACATTATAGCTTCTACCTTGCTCTCTCTTGGATTAGTCACTCTGAAGGAAGTTAGCTGCCATGTTGTCAGAATACTCAAGGAGCCCCATAGAAAATTCTATGTATCAAGGAACTGAGGCCTCCTGCCAAAAGCCAACACCAACGTGCCACCCATGTTAGTAAGTCATCTTGAAAGATGATCTTACAATCCCACGCAAGCCTTCAGATCAGCACAGCCTTGGCTGGGATCTTAACTGCAGCTCGTGAGAGATCCTGAGCTAAAACCATCCAGCTAAGCTGCTACTAGGTTCCTGACCCACACAAACTGTGAGAAAATAAACGTTATTGTTGTTTGAAACGGCTAAGGTTTGGGGCAATTTGTCATGAAACAATGGAATCACAATAATAACTATTTAAAGTCTACTGTGGGTCATGCACTTTACTATGCTAGCCCCTTTACATATATCATATCTAATCTTCACAAAATTCTAAAAAGTATTGCTATCATTTTGATCTCACAGATGGCAAAATGGAAGTAAGGCCCAGAAAAGCTTACAGACTTCCCCA
The DNA here is from genome assembly GCF_054644295.1 of Miniopterus natalensis. Lineage (NCBI taxonomy): Eukaryota > Metazoa > Chordata > Mammalia > Chiroptera > Miniopteridae > Miniopterus > Miniopterus natalensis. The sequence continues at coordinate 28,622,927 of NC_142089.1, forward strand.
AGGTCAAGCTCTAAGTAGAAGAGGTAGGATTTGAACACATAATGTATGTATTGTGTACTACAAATTCCTTGCTCTTCCACCTATACCCTGCCTGCTGCACACATGCACAACAGATAAATAACTAAATGGTAAATACATGAATAAAAAGTGTATAGAGCATATTCCTGCTCCTGTGTTCATTTGGAGCAGATTAAGGTGCTTCTTACAATGAACACTTATACATCAACAAATTGGATAACCTAGAAAAAATAGATAAATTCCTGGAAATATACAACCTGCTCAGAATAAATTAGGAAGAAATAGAAAATCTGAACAGACCCGCCTTCAATAGCCCTGGCCACTGATGTGGCTCTAGCTTTAACCAGGAAGGCCCTCCTTGGGTCCAAGCCCCCACCTGATGATGACACCTGTCACTGCCCAGGTATTCTAGCCATGGAGCCCCTGCTGGATCTAGCCTTGTGGATAGAAGTGCTTCAGCATCACAGATCAATGTTCGTTCTGTTCTCAGACCCTATAATTCACATAGTTGCTTTAGCTTGACCACTGAGATAGTCATTACAAAACTTGTGATTTGGGGCTATTTTCAGGTAATGCCAGTCCCCAGTTAATCCCCCCATTTCATGTATGACATTTATAACTTAACTCTCAGCCAATCAGTACAGTTTTCCCTAGTCAGGGATACTTGTTCAAAGATGAGGTCATGACCCAATCACAGAAGCAGCAGCAATGGAGATTCTGTTGGGACTTCTGTGTGAGGGTCTCTTGTTTTTTTCTTACAGGACTAGGATTCAGAGGATGTAAATTCTGCCATCTTAAGGCCACATGTGGCCTGGGAATGGAGTTAATGTTGAGCAAGTTGAGTTAAGAGGAGAAAAAACAGACCAGGTCCATGACTCCTACATCCAGATGCACAGAAAAGCAGATTTATTTCTGGATTACCTATTTACATGAACCAGTGAATTAACTATTTTTGCTTAAGCTAATTTAGGTTGTGATTAAAGACCCCTACTTATATAGTTCCTATGCCTTAAATTTACCTTTCATGCTTGAATTCCAGTTCCTCTTGGCCTAGGGCCTGCACTCCATCTGATGGCCAACGTCTTGCCAGCTCCTTCCTGACCTGACCTCCCTCATGCTGATCAGCTATGGTGCTCTTGGGCACCACATCTCCAATATCCCTTTCCACAGCTCAACCCACCCATCTGGATGTTCCAAAAGGGGACCCTTGACCCCTTCCCATTGTCTTCCTCACCTGAGTCCTGGGATATGGCATCCTATATAGATTTCCCAGGAAAAACATCCTAGGAACATACTATTCACGTTGTCTCCTGGGGACCTTGAGAACAAACATGTTTCTCTTTCCCTTTATTTGTTTCTCAGATTCTGGAACTTGTTTACATAGATTTAATACATTTTCTCAGTCACGCCCCATGCTGTTGTTTTTCACTGTTGACATGAGATGAAGGTTGGAGGATGGAGATGGGAGTGTAAATTGATACAATCTTTCTGGAAAATGAGCTGGCAACAAGACTCAATAATTCCTTAAAAATATTAATGCTCTTTGGCCCAGTAATTCCACTTTAAAAATACTGAACATAGAAAAAAAAAAACTTATGCAAAAGAAGTGAAAAGCTTTTTCCACAAATAATTTTATGGTAGAGCTATTTATAAGAGAAAAACATCTGGAAATAGCGCAAATGCACAACAATAGGGCATATATTTTTATAAACCAGGCTACATATAAAAGATGAAAGATACTAGAACTTTCAAAAATAAGTGTGCCTTTAAAATGCTCATAAAATGCTCATGGATATTGTAAGTCCATCCCTAGTAATCTATTTTAAGACATTAACTTACAATGTAGACAAAAAAATATATACAAAGGTTGATAAATTATTCATTAGGTGAAGAAACTATAATCAAATTAAGTATCCAACATTATTGGCATGGGAAAATATTTCTGTTGTAATATTAAGTGAAAAATCAGAATAAAATTTTATATGTATATAATCTAAGCTATGTAAAACAAAATTATACATGCATAAAAAAAAACAAAGAAGTAAGTGTCTTAAAATATTAAACAGTGATTGCCTCTGGGAGATTACTGGTATTTTCATCTTTATAACTTCTCTGTGCTTTTCAAAATTTGCACCATGGGCATGTGCAATTTTTTAATAGAGAAAGTTATTATAAAAAGATGGTGTGTAAACTACATAGCAACACGAAGATTGTTTATGAAATAATGTTAAGTGAAAAAAGATGTATATAAAAGCTTACTGTGATTGGAATTATGTAAATATGTTTCTGCATATAGACAAGAACTGAAAAGGGAAACACATAAATAGAATTAGGTTTTGTGTTGTGCTAAGGCTGTGGGATTAGGAGTAATTTATTTTTCTTCTCTAAATATCTCTCTAAAGTTATTTTAATGATGTGTGTGTGTTTTCTGAATCATTCTCTCAGTGCACATCCACTGGGCTGTTAGCTTTCTGGCTATGAGGCCAGGAGTCCTCTGACTTGGCTTCACTCCTGGTCCTGGCCACTCTGGTCTAGCTCCACAGGCGGGTTTGCTCCAAAATTGGCCATGAGGCAGGTAATAATGGGTAGTTTGGCCTTTCTTGTTCCTTTTGTCTCCAGAGGGACTAAATTTACACCTTGAGGGACTTTAATTGGAGACAAAGCCTAGAATTGTCATGCAATGGCCAGCAGTCTCAGTCTACCACCATTTAACATAATTATTATTTTAACAAAGCTAAGAGGAGATGAAAAAAACAACAACACAACTTTGTGGATATTTTCAATCAGAAACAAATCTAGCTGCAATTTTTTTTGAGGTTTCTATAATATCTTAGGATATCAAATGTCTCTTCAGGACATAACCTCGTTGGTGGAAAAGTTCCAGTGACTATGCTATCTTTGACATTCAGGCTTTCTGTATCCCCAGCAAAGTGGGCCAGCGTGAATTCTGTCTGAGAAAGGAGACTCCATATATTTATATGGAGCAGTGGAAAAGACAAAGGGTTTAGAATTAGACAGATATAGATTTAAACCCTGACTCAGTCACTTATTAACAGTGGGCAGTTCACCTAGTCACGCGGCACCTTCTTCTCATCTGCGAAGCAGTAAGGATGATACGTATTATGGGACAGCAGGGCGGATTATGTGAGAAGCATGTGTAAAGCACTCGACATGTCTTTGGCGCTAACTGCCAGTATTAGGTGCTTCCTAAATGCTGACCTTTCAGTGGACACCATCAAAAAGCTATGAAAAGTTCACAAGGGTGCCAAGATAGTTCAATGGAGAAAGAACAGTCTTTTCAACAGACTGTGCTGGGGTAACTGGGCAGCTATATTTAAAAGAGGTAGTTTGGACTCCTACCTCATGTCACATAAAAAAATTAACCTCATAGGAGCACATCTTTGTCACCTGGGGTAGGGCAATGTTTTCTTAGCTATGATGCCAAAAGTACAAGCAACAAAAGAAAAAAACAGATAAGTTGAACTTCATCAACATTAAGAACTTTTTTGCTTCAGAGGGCATTGAGTAAGTGAAAAGACAACCCACAGAAAGGAAAAAACGTTTGCAAATCATATATTTGATAAAAGACCTTATACTCAGATTATACATTTTGAAACTCTTACATTTCAACAATAAAAAGCTAAATATCACCTGATTAAAAATGGGTAATGAGGAATAATCTGACTAAATATTTCTCCAAAGAAGATATACAAATGGTCAATAAGCACATGAAAATATGTTCAGCATCACGAGTTATTAGGGAAATGCGAATCAAAACCATAATGAGAGACTACTTTATATACATTAGGATTGTTATGATCAAAAGACAGATAATAGCAAGTGTCAGAGAGGATGTGGAGAGACTGAAAGCACTCCAAACAGCTGCTGAGAATGCAAAATGGTACAGCTACTATGGAAAACAGTTTGGCAATTTCTCAAAATGTTGATCCTAATATTTACCATATGAACCAACAATTCTATTCTTGGTTTATACCCAAGAGGATTAAAAACATATGTTCATCCAAAAACTTGTACACAAATGTCCATAGCAGCATTCTTCATAATAGCCCCCAAATGGAAACAACCAAAATGTCTAATAGATAAATGAATAAACAAATTATGATACAGCCATACAATGGAATATTTATTCAGGAGTGAAAAGGAATGAAGTACTGATAAATGCTATAATGTGGACGAATCTTGAAAACATGATGCTAAATTTAAAAAGACAATCATGAAAGACCACATATTGTACAATTCCATCTCTGTAATGTCCAGCACAGGCAAATCCACAGAGACAGACAGTAGATTGGCCACGGTGAGAACACGAGGGAGGCAGATGGGGAGAACGTCCACTGCCGACCCCTGCACATCTCTCCCGAGGGCTTGCTCTGGCCACTGGGACCTGCCACGTCCACACGCGGAGCAGATCGGATGTGCCGGGGGATTACCGCTCCCCCGTCAACCCCACTCCTCCGCCCCCCAGGGGAATAGCTCTGACACGCATTTCCCACACTGCCTCAGGCCTCCCAGTTTGCCGAAGCCCCTCTGCCACCTGCGGAAGCTTGCTTGCTAACAAATCTTCCTTGGCTTTCTTCCTTTTGCTGTATCACCTCCCCAGCCCTACCGAGGTCTCTGGGATCACCTCCCAAATAAACTATTTGCATGGAATCTTCTTAAGGTCTGCTTGGTAGGGAACCCAAACCAAGACACCCAGCAGTATTTCGACAGGAGGTGTTCAGCCAGCCTGGTGCCACAGTGGCGATGCTGCAGAGCAGGCTGATGCCAATGCAGGGGGCTGTGCGCCCAAAGTGAAAACAAACCTTTGTGCATCGAGCCCCTGTCATTTCGATGTCATTGCTTCTTCAGTGTAACTTAGCCTAGTGGACTATGTATATTTTGTCACTAATTCTCATTCTAGGAATTGTTCCCAAATAAATATTTAGAGATGCACACAAAAATCTCTACATAAAAATGTTCTTCGTGGTGTTATTTATAATTAAATAATTGGGGACGAGTTACTGTACAATAGGGGAGTTAAGATATAATAGAATACTTTTCAGCTACATAAAATTCCCTCTTAGAGATTATTGGATGACATTGAAAAATGTTCACACTATATTCCAATAAAACAGTTTATGTAGCATCATTCTAACTTTATTTTGAAAATTACATATATTTGTATATACATGTGCAGAAAATAACAGTTTCTCTTCTCAGTCTGGTGGTCAGGGTTTTACTTAGATAGAAAATAAAACTTCCTCATACTGCGTCCTTTCCTTGACTAGGTTATAAGAGAATAAAATTTCCAAAAAGTAAGGAAGAAACTATAGCTGGACTTCTGGGTCAAATGACTACAGGAGTTCATGCTCCTATAAGCCTACTCATTTCCATCAAATAGTAATATTGAATAATATATAAAAATGAAATAAAATAGTTGGGCTCCACTGTGAAAGAGATATCTGCAGGGCGCTGAAATGTACAGAAATGTACAAGGATGAATGACCCTGCGGCTACTGGCCTGCTAAGAGCTGGATGCAGAATCAAGCAGTAGCAGCCGAAGCTTGCTTCCTCCCATGTTACCCTGTGGAATAACAGACTAAAAGTGCTCCACGGAGGTGAGGATCAGAGGGTGGGGCTTCCCTGTCATGAGAGGGACCTAGAGGGAAAATAAGATGTTGCAGAACTTTCTGGGAGATGGCTCCTGTGCATTACAGGCCTAGAGAGGTGAGGAACATAGAGGCAGGAACCAGAGCAGTGCTAAACTGTTCTGCTGACTTTTTGGTCACTAGCTCTGCCATATCCCCAATATTTACCAGGCCCTACACTGAAGATGCGGGTTGAAGCAACTGCAAAAACAACCACATAGGCAAATGAGAGCATAGTGGGAGGTTAGGGGGGTCAGGGATGGGGAGAGAGAAAAACAGAAAACTTCCTCCTCAAAGTGATTTTATAAATTAAAATTTCAAAACACATAAAGAAATAGAGTGCTAATAATGATACTAAACACAAATCAACAATTACAACCTGAATTCACTTCAGATGAAGCTTATATGGGACAGAAAAAGACTTAAAAATATGCATACTGAGGATGTTCAAAGAAACAACGAAGACATTAAAAGAGAATAAGAAATTATGAAACAGAGCAGGCAGAAATAAAACAAGAATAGGCAGATAGAAACAAAATTAGAAATCTTTGAGAAATTTATATAGTTATTAAAATATTGAAAAAGACAGAAAAATTTTAGATTAGACATGGTCAAAAGTGAATTTATGAACACAAGTTACTTTTGGGGAGCTCAGAACCAGTGCAGTAAGATAAAATGATAAAAAAAATTTATAAAAGTATCAGTTAAGAATCAAGCCACATGAGAGAATCCAACAGTCGTCTAATAAAAATTCTTGAAGAAGAGAATCAGGGGAATGGGGGAAAGCAATATTTGAAGAGATAATTTTTCAGTAATTTCTCAGAAATAAAGACAGATTCTCAGGTGGAAAGTATATCCACAGTACCAAGCAGGGTGAATAATAAATTCATACCTAGATACATCAAAGTGGAAAAGTGGAACGTTAAGATTTTTAAAAATCTTGAAACCTACCCAAAAAAAGATGTTACCAAAAACAATTAAATGATGGTAGACTTCTCATCAGCAATTATAATGTCAGAAAACAATGAAAAAAATCTCAAAGTACAAAGGAAAATCCTCAGGGCAGCCAAATTATCATTCCAGAGGGAAGTCAAAATAAGGACATACACATATTAAAAGGGTTGCCCATGGATTCTCACTAAATTCGGTATTAAAGGACTCACTTTAGTAAGGGAACATCAGATAATCTTGGGGTACAATAAATAGAAGAACACAAAAATTTATAAACGGTGTAAGAAAAGTCAATTAGTTAATGATGTGATAATAATAATAATATGCATTGGTTTTAATTTTTGCAAACGTTTAACTTAAAAGTCTAAACATTAACAACTAGGTGTTGGCAGGGCATGTTCAATAGGCTTTTGTGGCTGAAAGGATAGAAATTTTGGATAACTGTGGACTTTGTAATAAAATATATAGTCAAGTATATATTCCAGGATAACCAGTTAAGATTAGAAATAAAATATACAGCATCCAAATCTACAGATGGGGTAAAAAAAAAGAAAAAGGCGGGTGGTATATAAAACAATTGAATAAAAGGAAAAGCAACAGAAAAAATAAAGAAAATGAATATAAACAGAAAGCACAAATACGGTGGTAGAACTATGTCCAAATATATCAGTAATTATAATAAATATAAATAGATTAAATTCACCTGTCACAATATAGGGATTATCATATATATATATATATATATTTTAAAGAAGACAACTGTGCTTTCAAAAGATAACCATAAAAGGTAAAGGGGGAAGGATATCTCCCTACCAAGTATAAAGACAATATTAAAACTAAGATGTATTATAAATATGATGACAATGTAGAGTCAATGCAGAGTAGGAGTGGTAGACCAGTGAAATAGTACAGAGAGCTCAGAAACAGATGCTGTGTGTAGGAAAACTGATAGATGACAGATATGTGATTGCTGATAAGTGAGAGAAAGGATCGACTAGTTTGTATGGTGCTGAGACAATGGGTTATTCATATGTAAATAATTAAATACCTATGTCATATTATACACAAATATAACAAATATAATAAATATGACAAAGATCAGTCCTAAATAGGATCAAGATCCAAGTGTTACACAAAATTTGACAATTCTTAGAAGTAGATACAGGAGAATACATACCAGGTAACTACATAGGGAAGAATTTCTTAAGTAAGAAACAAAAGCAAGCACATAAAGCAAGAGAATGATACACTTTGTTACATTAAAAAATAAAATAAAAACTTCCATATACCAAAATATATCATAAATCAAGTAAAAAAACCATAAGCCACAACCTGGGAGAGAATATTTGGAATGCATATAAGTGACAAAGTATTGAGATTCAGAATAATAAGGAACTACAAATAAATAAAAATTTTAAAAACCCGAATTATAAAAAGATATGAAAAGCCAATTCACAGAAGAACAAACCAACATGGCCAATAAATGTATGGAAAGGTACTCAATCCCACCAGTAATCAGGGAAACACATATAAAAGCAATGATACCGTTTCACATTTTTCATGATGACTAGTAAAAATTTATGCCTGACAATTCCATGTTTCAGAGTCAGAGAAATGGAAACTCTCATACTTTGTTGCTGGAAGTGTAAATTTGTTTAACTGCTTTAGAAAACAACAGGCCATTATGTAGTAAATTTGAAAATGCATATACTCAGTAATTCCTCTCCTAGCTATATGCCCTAGAGAAATTCTCATGCTTATGCACAAAAGGAGATGCACAAAAAATGTTCTTAGTAGCATTGTTTGCAATTGCAAAATAACTGGAAGTATCCTAAATTATGGTCAATAAAATGGAGAAATAAATTGTGATTTAATCATTTGTGGAATACTATATAGCAGTTAAAATGAACGAGCCAAGAGCTCCATGTATCTATATGAATCATTATAACATAATGAGTAGAAAAATATTCACAGAATAACTTTTATAGTGTGACACCATTTGTAGGAATTTGAAAGCAACACCAGTTATATATTGGGATACATAAGTATGAAGACACAATGAACTCATTAGAATGGTTACCTATAGGGTGAGGGGAGAGATGGGATCAGGTATTCGTAGAGAAAAGTCTCAACCAGATTTACAAATTTTTAAAAACAGGAGACCTTTGGCATAAATGGCACACATTGATATGATAAAGTCAACATGTTCAGGGAGAGGGGCAGTCAACAGCTCTTCATTATATCTCTACTCTTTTCTGAATATATGAAATTATTCACCATAAACCAAATAAGAGTTTAAAGAAGATAACACAAATTGATAAGGCTTCCAAATCCCCCACCAGCAATTTCAAAGACTCCGTCTACGAGGAGTGGCAGCAGCAGACTGCAGTTCTGTGTTGAGGAACTGGAAGGGGTGCGGACAAGCTAGCACTCCCCCTGGCAGCCCCAGAGAGGGAGGACGCCCACTGCTAGCTGCTGCATCTCCTGGAAAGGTGTGGGATAGGGATGGCTTCAAAGTAAGAGACAGCTAATAACAACAGAGGAAAGTGCTCCTTGCATGGGACAGAGTTGTCTGGATACTACGAGGTCTAACGGTGCTTCCAAACCCTTCCAAGTCATGGCGCACAGGGATCGTGTCTGCCTGGCACGCTGGAGGAGGGCCTATCTTGGGCACTCCAGCTACCGCAGGTCCTACTTGTGCCTCTGAGAGCTGCGTGGAGCCATAGGTCACGGGTGTATATCCCACAATATCACACAAGGGTAGCCTACGTACAGTGGACAGTGTGCCATAAGAAACACATTATTTTCTCACCTAAAAGTAGAGGAAATTATAGACTATTCTAAACTCGGGCAGCACTTAGGGTTTTGTAATTCCACAGCTGCCTAAAGGCGTGCACTGAAAGTCATAATGCTTTTGCTTGAATTTGTGCACTAACAGGAAGAGGCGGAGCTAGCACAAAAGAAATGCAGTTAACAGAGTCTGAATGTTTTCTTGTAAAGCAACTGCAGACAAATCAAGAACCCGCTACAACTCATACCCTGGCATCATATCAGGGTGTGTCTGAATAAGAGTGGGATGCGGAAGCAGGAGACCTGGGTCAATGTATGCAAAGAACAGGACTGAGAGTAACCAAACAGGACAGAATAGGTAGTCTCTCACCAGCCCCTCGCTGGGAGGAACTGGTAGGTCACACTATTGACTGAGCCACTCTAGTTACATTAACTTATGATTTGGAATTTCTATATATGTAATCATATATATGTTAAAACATAGCTCATTCTATGGGATAGATTAAACATTATTCAAATTAATTCATCTTTGTTCTTCTAAAGTCCCAAGTTCAAGAAGCTCTATCTGGTGGAAATATAGTAAGGTCTCGTGAACTGGTGGATCCAACTGACACTTGCAGTCACTGTCATATGTTAGTTGCAGAGACTGGATAGATAGCTAGCCTTTGTGCTAGGATAGTGCCCGCAGAGGGCAATTTCTGCGTCTCCTGGGAAGTGGGCCAACCCTGGGACAGGGTGTAACTGCTTGATGGAGGGCAGGAATGCCATGGAACAGGCCTATTGGTTACTAAAATTTTGACATACCTCCATTTTTATTGGTAATTAGCTACTCTTAGAGCTCCCCAACCCTGCCATATGACCACTCTGCAACACTAGCTCCTCTCCCAGGGTCCCATCTCCCCAGAATCCAGTAACAGAAGTGGAAAGCCTAACACAGCAGGGGGCCACCGGGGCTGTTAAATACTTGGATTATCACCAATGAATGAAGATGAATTACCACACCTACCCTTGAATGTTCCCACCATCATCTCCTTGGATCTCAAGAGAGAACAGCTTTTCTTGTTGGCCAGTTTTGCCTCAAGTTCTCAAACTAAACTAAAATATCTTTCTGACAAAACTAAACAGTTCCACCTCTCTCTAGGCTGGGTGCCAGGCTTAGGGGAAAGAAAGGGCCTTTTAATCCCATGGCCACAGCTTTGTTGGAGAACTTGACCTTTCTCTCTGAAGGTGAGAGACAAGAGTCATCCTGCCCCTCAGCACAGAGGCCAAACCTGGTCACTTTCCAGACTAGTCCTTCTTCATGAGCCAACCTCCTTTTATCCCGTGCCACCTACCAGGCAGCTTCCCCAGTCCCCATGGTTTTAAAACTTATTTCTCAGGAGACCAGGATGCTTCCCTGACGCTTGAGTTGAAGTGATTTGGTGAGAACCTGACCCTGGAATATGCAGCCACATCAGAACATCAGCCCTGCCATCTGCAGAGTCAAGTGGAGGCAGCAAGAGCTGGGAGGGAGAAAAGGCACAGCCTGAGGGGCAGAGGATGGGGGGAGATGGGTCGTTCATGGCGCAAAAGAGTTCTGCTGTCCACTCGGGGAGCCAGGGAAGGAAGGCAGGAATTGCATTTGGACAGACAACCAGGCATCGCTCCGGGAGATAAGGGAAAAGCCAAAGCTTAATGGCCACAGCTACTCACCGGGGCTGGTTATTGTCAGGAGGTCAAGCTGCCGCTGTTGCTGCAAAAGAAAACACATTGTGAGAGCACTGATTTGGGCCAGAGACCAATCTTTGCTTAGCAGGTCGGGGTGGACATGAAAGGGGTGTTCAGACACCAGAGCAGGGTACACTGTGGATAAACAGGTGCTCACTCAAGATTCTACAGAGACACAAAGGGAATGGATGGCTTTTTTGCTTGTCCTTGGGTGGTCAGAGCCGAGCGGGTCTTAGAGGTCTTCCAGTCACACCTATATTGTACTTAGGGAGAAGCCGTGGGTTCATTCACCTTATCTAAGGTGGCCTTAGATTTTTCTTTGCTCACACTGTGCACCGGTTGAGTGTCTGACATCCTGATAATTCTCTTTGCCGTGGGTCCTTAAGTCAGTGTCACCCTCCTGATATGGCTTTCTAACCAGGACATTCCTGGACTGTTCTCGCTGTTGAATTTGCTCAGCAGTGCTATGACAGTTTCCATTACTGATGCTCGAACTAGTCCTTCTCCAACTGAATCCTCACCCCTATGTACCACACAACATTCAGAGGATGTTGAATAGGGCTCGCTAGGCCATATGGGTGAGGCCACATGTGTTTGGAGGCAACTAGCCCTGGGTACCCCGAGGGCTGAGGGGATCAGCATTTCAGGAGGGTTGCCCCTGTGACAGCACACTTGTGGGAAGCTCTGTTCTGGACTGGATGCTATAGGAACCCGAGGATGGAAAAGCGGGCCTTGTGATCCCGGCTGGGGCAGCAGTGAGCAGCTCTCTTAAAGCCTTAAGCCAGGGTTCCTTAAGCCTTAGCCGACCTCTTTCTTTTTTCTACACTTGATTTTCCAGAAATAGTACTAAAAATCTGTATTTTTTTTTTAAAAAGGGGGTCCAAACAAGCTCCACTTTGAGAACCATTGCTATAGGCTACACACCGCAGGAGCTTCTGATGACCTGGCACTTAATCTAATAGGCTCTTTGCCATATTTCACCCTCTCTGCATTTCCCTCCGTATCTCTCTCCAGGAATGGCTTCCTGAAATTCTGTTTGAGCAGAAGGGGAAGGCAACGACATTTTCTGAGTAGCAACTATAGACCAAGCACAGCACCAGAACACTTTGATGTTTCTTTTTTATTAAAGAAATATGTTTTAATTGATATTTTATAGAGAGAGGAAGGGAGAGGAATAGAAAGAGAGAAATGCTGAGGAAGGCCTGGTGAGGGGGCGAAGGGGGAAAGGCTGGGCAGAGGGGGGTAAAGGGAGGGAAAATGGGGGACATCTGTAATACTGTCAACAACAAAAAGAAAAAAAGAAACATCCATGAGAGAGAAACATCAGCCAGCTGCCTCCTGTATGCCCCCTACTGGGGATCAAGCCCACAACTTGGGCATGTGCCCTGACCTCTTGGTTCATGGGTTGATGCTCAACCACTGAGCCACACCAGCCAGACATGTCATTTCTTTTTATACTTTTGGCAATCCTACAGGGTTGGTATGTACAGAGGAGGGACATGAGGTTCAGAGAGGAGAAATGATCTGTCCAAGACCAAAGCTTCATTAAATGGCAGGGCCAGAATTAGAATTCAGTCTGTCTAATCCTGGCTTGAAAGACCAAAATATAACAATGCACACAAATCATGACGATGCCTGGTATTTCATAGGTGCTCAATAAAAAGAAATGTTTAGTATTGGTGCTGTTATTATTGTATGCCATGTGACCCTTGGTTTATATAAACTGCCCCTTCCCTTTTCATAGAATTATGGATGCTCAGAACTGAAAGGTCATTGGGTATGACCTGTTACCAGGACAGGAGTCCCTTCTGCAGTGTCCCCACTAGCTGTACAAGCTGCTTCTGTTTCATCCCTTTTCTTGTTGGGAGACTCACTACTTAGTATCAGTCAGGTAGCTCTACTGTGAGCAGGGCTGAAACTTGCTTTCTTATGACACTGTCACTCTTTCCAGCTGCCTCAGCCCATGACACAGTTTGGACAGATGAAGATCTGTTTTTCCTTCTCTGCAGGCTAATTACTCCCAGTTCCTTTGTCCTTTCCTCATAGGACATGGCCTACAATCTCCTGGCCCTTGTGGTCACCCTCCTCTTCCATTTAACTTTGACCTGTCCCAGTGAGAACCCCGTTAAGACCTCCCTACCCCTGCTCCAGCGACTCCTCGTCAGCCTAAATGCCGATCTGTATTCTCTCACGGCCTTCTCGATCACACATCCCTGTTTTCCCGCCAGCTTATAATTCTTTCCAGTTGACATTTCCAAGCAAACAATGCAATTCCGAGATGTCACTGACCTACACTGTGAGCATATATCCTCGTGCTGAAATGAACACGTGGGCTGGAAGGAATGCCAGAGCAGAACGCCTTCCTCCCCAAATGCAGAACTAGGCCAGTAGAACAATTGGCTCAAGCTGCCTTCACCACGGCCAAGCCGTGTGGCCGGCACTTTCCTCTGCATGTGGAAAGAACACAATGTGTCCTATTTTTCCATGAGCTTGGCTTTCTGACTGCTGTTGGTGATGAAGGTCTATATCTGAAAAGTGTCTATTTCCTAATTAAGAGCGATCTCTAAATGGGGACTCTGTCTCCAGGGTCCAGCAGAGAAAAAAGGGAAGAAAACCTGACAGGAGGCAGACACCTGGGCTTGGGTGGCTCCTGTGTGGCTTTGGATAACCTACTCAATGTCTCTGGGCTCAAACTTCACCCTCTGAGATGAGTGAGGGAGACTGAAATACCTTCAGTGGCTCCAGTCAGATGCAGCCAGCACTGTGCTTGTGGGCTCCCTCTTCTGGTGCAGAGAGTTCCCTGAGAGTCCCTGTAGCCTGGACACGAGGGGCTCAGAGGCCAGAGTCAGAATTTAAAAGGAGCCAAATACTAAGCCTTCCTTCCACATTGCAATTTTCCGTGTAAGCGTGTCTTCCTCGCTAGTCCAGGAGTATCTTAAGGGCCCGGGACATCTATTGTATAGTCCATGGCATAGAGCCCTCAGTAAACATTTGCTTAAACTCAGCTAAGCCATTCCTGAAATCCATATTATCCTTTCAAACCCCAAGCCTTAGCTCATGCCAGCTCCCCAGCCTAGCTTAATTTCTCATGATCCTCGTGGAGGACCCTCCTTACTTCTCAGGACCTCCATGAGGTCTTCTCTGCACAACACCCTCCTCTCCCTTCCCCAGAACAGGATGAATATTTCATGTTGTTCTTCCAGGGCATGTTGTAAAACATACCTTTTGTATCATGCTCTGTCCTAATTGACTGCTTCCTTCTGTTTCTCACAAGGTTCTCACTCAAAGACAAGACTATGTCCTTTCATCTGTATGTCTCCAGTGCCCAGCACAAAGGCCTGGAAGGAATGTTTGATATCTAGTTCCAGTGATTCAACTACTCCATAACTCTCTCTGTAGTGGCCCAGTTAGGCAGGAATTAGTGAGCATGGAAAGTAAGCATGCCCCTTCCTCTCCAGGGCTTTCACTCTGCCACGCCCTTGGGATTCTTGCCTTTATGATTTTGCTCCCACCATCTCCACAGCCAGCAGTGCTATCCACCTTCTCTGGGAGACCTTCTTCTACTCCCCCCACCCACAGGATCGCCATCTCTTCTTGACTCCTACAGCTCCTACTGTCTGTGCCACTCCTGAGGTGATGAATTAAGTCTAACCTGGTCACAAGCCCATTTAACCTCCAGTTCACTGACATATGTGTGCACCACCTAGTGGCTCAAGCAGACAAGTGTAGGCTATTGTTTTAACCTATAGCTCTTAGGATTGCAAAACCTGCATGTTCTACATGCAAATAAAAACAAAAGTGTATGTTCAAGAATCACTGTGTATTTTTTACTCCAAAAACTGGGATATCCAAGTAATTTGCTCAAAGTCTCTCAAAAATAAAAGGAATAAAGTGAAAAGGGAAATTTCCACTACTAGTCTACCTAGTATAATCGTTTGAGGTTGCCGATGGAAACTTTATGGCTTTTGTAAAAATAAGGCACACAATTTGTGGAATTTTACCAATAAGTTTTAGATAGAAGGTGAATGTTAGATGTAAATAATTACCAAATTATTATAATTAGTTACCAACTGAGAGGTAAGGGTCTTTTATATGGAGATATATTATCAAACTGCCTGGAAGGCAAAATAAGCAATGGAGGAGATGGAGGAGATGGAGGAGATGAAGTCTGTGATCTGGGCGGGTTTGGTGGGCTGGCAGGGCCTGGGGAGATGAGAGCTGAGCAGTTGAACCACTAATTGATCAAACACTACAGTCTAAGGAAGGCAGGGCCTTGGCATGTGTGGTAGCGTGTGTGTGTGTGTGTGCGTGTGTTGTGGAGTGGGGGCATTCCTCCTCAAGTGAAGGAACTCCACACCTAGGCAGACATGTGTCCCCATGTGCTGATACGGTATTCCATGGACTCTTGAGGAGTGCGGGGATACCAGGGTTGGGTCAATTAGGAGCTGATGTGGGAACTCCTGGCTGTGTATGAGCCCTGCACCCAGCCTTCCCTGGCAGGAGTGGTACCACATGGGCATTCTGAAGAAACCCATTTCTGTGCTTAAGCACCAGGGGATGAAGGCTACATCATGACTCCATAAAGACCATAGGGGGTTGGGGGTTCCAAGGACAGCAGGAGCAATCTCTAAATCTGATGCCTGCCAGGGATGGCCAGAGCATCTACAGTGGATGCTCACAGAATTGTCTACCAGCATCCTTGCTCCAAGAGTTATTCATGTTCCCCCACGCATCTAGTGGAAGCTGTTTCGTTACTACAATGTCACCTGACTTCTGGTCACAGTTGACTGGCCAAGAGTGAAAGTACTGAAAGGTGGGCCAATTTTGGATATTTTATGGGTTCAATTTATTCTCAATGAAAACTATTATTGTCCTAAGTTAAAGAACTTACCTTTATTTATTTTTTTTTGTAATTATGAAAACAACATATGCTTATTTTTGTCATTTTCCAAATTTTTAGAAAATTCAGAAAGTAAAAGTTAATGAAATCCCACTACTTAAAGAGAAGCACAATTAGCATGCTGGTGTATTTTCTTGTCATCTTTCTTGCTTGTGTGTATTTAATGAGATCATATTTATATATAAAAATAAAGTACGTTTTAATCTTATACAACATTATGTAATTTTTCTGGCACCAGGCCAAGTCTCTGTTTTGAAGTCTAAGGGTGTAAGTCACACACATTTATGGCCACAACTGGGATGCCTGCGCTTGCTGCAGTGATGCTGTTTCTAGTCCTTGGTTCTCAGGGGAGGTGGTACTAATCAGCAAGGCCTCGATCAGCAGGGTACTACTTGGTTATTGTCACAAGGATGCAGTTTGAAAGGCCCAGCTGCTGCAGCCTAGAGATGTAGACAAAGTCATATGAATCTGGGGAAATCTCCTCCAGGCAGTATCCACTCTGGAAGGTACCCTTCTTCATCCATGAAGCCCATCTGATTGCAGTTACAGAAAGCACTTTGTAGAAACAGCTCCAGACTCAAAATCAGAAAGATGAAGGTGTGACCCCTGATCCTGTCACTTCATCTCTGAGCTGAGTCATCGTAGGCATGCTACCTAGGCTACCTGGCAACTAGGTGCTCCATCCCTAAGAGCAGCGCAGACCAACCTCCAGGAGCCCAACAGGAAGGAGAAGCTGAAAGAGTAGGAACTGTTCTGAACAGGGGTCAACAGAGCCGGGAGCGCACTGGTTGAGGGCTAGGATTTCTGAATGCAGGCTCCAGCTCTGCCCTGCCTCCAGCTGAGGCTTTGGGCTTCTCACCATCTGGCACTAGCGTTTTATAATAGCACCTTAACTGGTCTCCCTGCTTCTTTGCCTCCTCTAGTTCATCCACACCGCAGCTGGAGTGAGACTTCTAGAATGCACATCTAAAAACTCACCCGGGCCTCTACAGAATCAAGTCTGACTCACTACTATTAAGGACTTCCACCACCCGTCTTCTAGCTCCTGTTCTCTGATTCTGAGCTCCAGCCACTCTGAACCATGTCCAGTTCCCCAAATTTGCTGAGCTCTCACCTTTAGGCCTTTGCACACATCGTCGCCTCTTCTTGGGACAAAAATACTGCACCCAACCTACTCTGCCTGGCTGATTCCTACTTGTTACTCCACTCTCTACTTGCATGCCACCTCTTCTGTAAAGTCTTTCTGCCCGGCCCCCCATCAGAGCACCACCACATTGCATTTCCCTGGCCTGTTTACTCCTCCATTCTCTCCACTGGCTTTGTGAGCTCCCTGAAGGCAGGGGCCCTGCCACCACTTCCTCAAGGGCTGGCCCGGCGCCTGATCAACACATGAAGCTCAGTAAAGACCTACCTATCACCTGTTACCAAGGTGACAACTACACAGGGTCCCCAGTGAACTGGTCATGGAGAGAGGTCTTTAGTTTACCCCCCCCACACACCCACATGAACACATGCACACACACACACCATCATTTTCATAAAACCCTTTCTGCTTCTGCCTTGGGGACCTAAGGATTGGGCCACAGAGAGTTTAGCTTCTTTCTTCTGGATGGGTAGCTAGGAGGCTATGGTTAAAAATGGACTTTTCATTTTGGTCACGAACTGCATCGCAATTACTTCTCAGAATAAGAAAGAGGCGTGGTGTTCTGGGAGCGTCGGGGCTGTTTGCTGTGCAGGGTTCTGCGTGGTAGAAGAGAATAGTCACTGATTACATGCTCTGTTTTGCTTTCTGCATTTTAGGCAGGATCGCTATTTGGGGAAAAGTCAGCCTTTCGTGGCACAGACTGGAGATGATTTAAACAAGTCATCCCTGTGCCTTCTCCTGTCACGGTGGAAGCCAGCCATCACGGGTGGGACCTGAGGACCAGCACCCTTGGAACGGGGTCACGGGGTTCAGGCCCCTACTTTTCCTGCAGACCCTTCCCTTCCCAGTTCCTCCCCTCTCCCCACCATTCCCATTCTCTTGGCATCTAGGGACCTCACACCCTCACCCTGCCCCACCCCAAGCAGAGCCGGTTCCTTAGAAAATATTGTAGGTGGTGCTGGGCCCTCTCTAAACTCGCTGCTTCTGATCTCTCTTACCCTCATCGAGCCTCCTCACTGGCTGCAGGACTGATCATTCTTTCATAGAATAATATAATGATCCCCATCGCATTTCTGATAAAGACTCCAATCCTTAGCTTGACATTCAAGGAGGGTGTGAAAAACCTCCATGAATTTCATGTACTATTTAAAAAAGCAGTTTTTATATTTTAACATAACCTCATACAGAAAACAGGCTACCTGTTATTTTCAGAGCCCAACTTTAGACAGTAAAGGTGGCCTGATCACGCCGGTCACTGCCACGTGCAGAAGGCTGACTCTCACCTGGCAGGAGGAAGCGGGGGCAGCCGTCACCTCTGTGAGGACAGGGAGCAGGGAGCATGAACATTTGGAAAGCACTGTCATGGCACTGAGCTCACGCCCACCGAGACGGGACAGGGCCTCCCCACCTTAACTGCTCGCTGGCCCGCTGCCCGCCCTGGACACGCCCCCCTCCCCTCGTGCTAAACCGCTGCTGTGCAGTGCGGCTTCACACGCTGCGCTCCGCTTTCCCTTGCTCATTTCTCTGTAATTCAGCAAGTATCGGTGCAGCATCCACTCCGCTCCAGGTATGCGGCTGAGGGCGGGGAGAGACACAGCCCCTGCCTTCAGAGGGACAGCTGCTAGTGAAGACAGACACGGGAAGCACACAGGCATACAATATTAATCATTTAACTTATGGTAAGTGCTCCAAAGAAAAGTATGGGTAAAGGAACTATGACCAGGGTTCAAGATATCCTTCAAGCCTCACCTGGCCCACCGGCTAATGCCTGGATGCCACCCCCAAACGTCCCCCAACTCCACCACCTTCTGGGGGAACCTGAGCAGTGGCGGAGGCTCGGCCTCCCTCCTGGGCACCTACTCCCATCTGGATAACTAAAACTGTATTAGCCTTTTACTCTGGGAGAGAGTGAACATCACTCGGGGCTGAAATGAAGTCCCACGATGAGGGGTTAGATTCTGTGGGGAGCAGAGGGGGGACAGACAAAAGCTGGGGCTGCGCATGTGAGATGGCTTCAGTGTACTTCACTGAGAAGCTTCTGCTCCTGTAGCTTCCTCTTATTGGAAAAGCCAGGCAGGCAAGTGGCTTTCCTCCCAGGGGCAGCTTAAAGGAGCGTTTAGTTCAGGCAGGAGGGCAGGGCAAGTGGAGGCAGAGAGGAGCCTTGGAAACTCTGAGGACATCGGGAGGAAGCAGGAGCAACAGCAGCGGTGGCCGACGACGAGCCAATCCTCGCAGCCTTCTGAGGCGGGCGTTGCTACCCCTTTTTACTGGTGAAGAAGTTCGGAGTCAAGAGGTGAGGTTACTTGCCCAAGGTCACGGCTGCTAAGTGGAAAGCCTGGATTCACACCCACACGGTTGGCTCTGAAGCCTCTGCTGTTCGCTGTGGGAGCAGTTAGTGGTGAGAAGCGAGGAGAAAGCCTGGGCTGCCCGGGGCTCCCAGGCGAGGGGCCGTGGGGTGTGCTGGTGGCGCTGCACGGCTGGAACAGCCTCTGCACGCAGGCAGGGGGAAGCTGCCATTGCAGTGTGGCCTCTTCTCCGCGTCCTCTGCAGTGCTCACGGTTTAAAGCTCTGTATTCACCTGTGCTTATGTCTGACTAATGTCGTCCCCATTGTAGTCGGAGCTCCAAGGCAGAAAGGACGGGGTTAGCTCTGCTGGCAGAGTGGACTCTGTCTAAATACGTGCTAGAAGATGGCACGTGGAAGGCCAGCTCAGGCCTAAAAGAGGGCGGGGTAACAGCCGAAACCCTCACTCCCGCTGGAGAGAAATGACCGGGCAAAAACCCCACACAGTCAGCCCGCACCTTCCCCAGCTCGGAGGAGAAACCTGTGTGTGCACCAAGGAACGGCAGGAGGAAGGCTGTTAATCCCGAGTGGGGAGGTTCCATGCCGGGGCAGGCTGCTGCTTCCCGCCTTCTGCTCTAGCGATACAAGCCAGGCGGGGCCTCTGAACACACGAGGCATCCGAGAGCGACGGTGTGGCTTAAGGCCGGAGGGAATGCACCCGTGTCCGACAGATGCCCACCGCGCAGCATCTAAGTATTCAACAGTATCCCCCACTACAGTCAGGCGTTTACACATGTCTCTCCTTTCTCCCGCCTGTACCTCTCCCCTCTCCATTTCACACCCCACTCTGCCTTCTCCTCCAAGGTCGGGGGCATCTCTGTCTTCTCCATTCCTGATCCCTGATAGGGCCGTGAGGAGCTTGCTGCGGATGTGATGCTCTGGCTTGTTATCAGAGCAAGTGACATGATTATAAATTCCCTTTTTAAATATGTTTGGGGTAAGTCACATTTCTTTTGCAGAATCAAACTTTAGAGTTTAAGAGATATGCCTTTCAGGCCGTCGAATTATACTTTAAAGCTGTGATTGCTCTTCATCCCTAAGGTCACCAAGAGCCAGCCAAGTGAGGCTGTCCCATAGCACAGCCTCCTGGGATAGCAGAGCACGGGGCTTTGGAGATCACCTAGTCCAACTACTTCATTTCAAAAAGTAAACTGAGTCCACAGGGACAGGAGCAACTCAGTCACTGCCACATGCCTGCACTGTTTGCCTGTATACCTCCTTCAGTAGAGTGGAAAGAAGGGATTTACGTCTATATCCTAGTGCCTAGAAAAACATAGATGTCTAGAAAAAAATGTTTAAAAAGCAAGGGAGTGAGGTAGGGGAGTGAAGACAGGGGGAATTTGGTCAGGAATTTGTTCAGAGTTCCAATGTCTTGTGTATTTGATTCACCTGGTTTTAACTGAGGAGTTACCAGAACACTCCCTTTAAGAGGCGGCCACTGAGATGGCTCCTAACGAACAGAGGCTATTTTACTTTTCCCTGAGGAAGGGGGGCCTACTTTTAAGGAGCCTGGGTTGTCCGTGATGCCCTGGCTACCCTCTGTCTCTGGGAGCTAATGTGTCTGTGCGTGCGCGACATGCTATTCTTAGGACTGTCAGAATACAGCGTTTCAGGGAGCTACCTGTTTCTTTAAATATTTGATTACTTAATATATAATGCGAAGTCCAAAAACGAATTTGAAGAAGCTTACAATAAAGGGATATAACAAAATAAAAGCCACGTAACTAAAGACAAGGAGAAGAAGAAAGAAAGGGAGAAATTTGCCGCCGCGGGGTGTGAGGTCATCACTCACAATGGGTACCCTAAGTTACGCTGCTCGCCCGTCCAGACGTGTGGGCCACACATTGGCTCTCAGCTTCAGCAGCTCAGGCACAGGGGAAAACTCAGCCACCAGAGACCCAGGGTCCTAAGGACAAAAGCCAAGACAAAGACATAAAAACCTCGAATGAAACGGCTGCGTTACGGAACCTCTGCCTTTCCTGACCTGAGGTCAGAGGACATCTCTCCTCAGGTCCTTGGAAAGGGTGTGCTGGGGCCTGGCGGGTGGCAGGATTTGGCCGGGCCACGCGGTGTCCTACCGGGACAGCTGTGCTGGGAACCGGCAGAGCTGGCTCGCATGCTGCTTTGATCTGGCGTATGGAGCACAGAGGGGGGTAAAATGTGGGGGTCATGAGAGCACTGGGGCGAGAACGAGAAGCCACAGGTCTGAGCCAGGGACGAGAGCAAGGACGGGCCATTGGCTGTGCGCGCGGCTGGGAAGGCGCTGGGACAAGCTGCCTAGGCTCTCCCTCACGTCCACATCCAGAAACGGGCTTGGGAGAGGCTTTAAACAGGAATATCATTTCACTCAGGACTCTAGGTTACAACAAACACTGTTATATTATTGGATAAATACAAATCCACTTCTTTTTAAAAGATTATAGACAAGACTCAATAAAACTGTAAAATTTCAGATTTTTGAGAGTATCAAGGTCACTCTCCCTACTGAGTTCTGGAAGTTCGGAGGCTCTGGCTTCTAAAAAGATCCCATCACACTCATGCTCCGTAAGTGCTCAATACAGTCTTTCCCCCCCTTCTTCAGGTTCAGGGAGCATGCAAAGCAGTTTGCAGCAGCCCCGCACAGAACTGTGGTGAGAGCTGAATGGAGTAAGGAAGCGTGGAAGCCAGACGCTGTGTGTTCTGGCCTCAGCTTTCCCACTTACTTGCTGCAGGAGCCAATAATTTACCTTCTCTGAGCCTGTCTCTACCACATACTGGTTAAATGACCATGGGCAAGTCAGTTAAATACTGTGAAATGTGTTTAGCAACCCACCTACTGGTAAAGCATTTAGCTTAGTGCTCGGCACCTAACCTCTGGGTAAATGGCACATGATCTGTTAAGACTTTTATTTTCAATTTTAAGGCTCCTTGCTGGGAAAGCCTTTCTTCTTCTCTTTCTCTATATACTTCTCTCTTACACCATCACCTCCTGGAAGCCTCTCCTCTCCCCGGCTGGGTGAGGGGCCTCCTTGAGGCCCCTCAGCACCGTGTTACCCGTGGCTACAGATGTTACCACGGTGGGTTGCAATTACCCGTGAGTTACCCGGCTGTAAGGTCTTATGGGCAAGGAGGCTGTGTGTTTGGGTTGGTCTCTCCAGCTCCGGCCCCTGCGCTTGGCATGGAGCAGGCCCTCAGTCGTGTTTGCTGAACTGCACGAAACCGTGAGTTCCAGTGGAAAATATCATGACATTCAGAATAAAACTCGGGCGCTGCAAGCGAGGTAACATTGATCTGCGTTCCTGCCCTGTTAGTGTGATGCCTCCGCACAGTGTCAGAGTTATATATACTGCAGGAAATAAAAGTGCCAGGCCATAAAAGTCTATTTTCTGCATTTGCCCGGCCCTCCTGGAAGCTCCATCCCACGCTGATTGACCACGACTTTCCATAAGAAATTGCCAGCTTGATTGTGGGGAAAGAATCCAGATCTAATTGTTCTTTGTAAGCCTGGGACAGAAGGTATTGTTGCTTGAAAAATGGAACTGTCTAAATTAATTTTCCTGAAACAAACATCTTTGCCAAATAAAAGTAATGCATAAGAACAGCCCATAATTAAAAGCAAAATGATACCTTTTGTTACGTGGGGAAAGCAAATGTGTTCACCACAAAAAAAGACCAAAATGTTATTTTCATGGAATTCCAGGGAGACATCTTGAAGCCTGAGGGTGTGTGTGTGTGTGTGTGTGTGTTTAGAGTGGGGTAGGGGAGATGTCTCTTTCTGTCTTTTTATTTTCCCCTTTCTCTTCTTCTGCTTTGAAAAACAAACCATTCATCTCTGATTTCTGAACAATGCAGCCAGAATAGTCTTAAATCCCATTACACTTTTAACGGGCAAGAATTAGGAAAGTGACGGAAATTAACATTTATTGAACTGCCCTTCTTTTCCCTTGACAAACTTTCCTAACCTATTTTTAATTTATTTCAATTTAACACACACACACACACACACATATATTAAACTGATAAATCCTTTCTAGAAAAGTTAAGATACTAAAAACTTTAATTAAACATCTACTCCACCACAAATGCTTTATTTATATTTACTCATTTTATCTTCACGACTCTTTCACAATGCAGGCATTTAACCCCATTTTAGAGATGAGGACACTGATGCTCACGGAGGGGAAGTGAACTACCTCAACTCACATAGCTAGTAAGTCATGGAGTTAAGATTTAAATCGAGCTTATGACCATGAAGCCCTGTCCTTAAAAAACAATCACTCTTTCCATAATATTAAATAATATAAATTATATCAAAATAAAAACACAAAAAAAGGTGAACATCTTCACGGCCACTCCCGGTCTCCCATGCTGTTTCCTGGTTCTGAGTGTTAGTGGTTGTCATGCATGGCTAATAATTACATGCAAAAGCAAAGGTGCAGCAATGGCAGGGATATGCTTCCGCTACTCTCTGCATTTGGTTTTTCTAGGTTACATTATAGCATAAGAAGGTTTCCAATAGGGTTACATCCTCATTGTAAACATTATTTTAATGAGTTCGTAATGTTCCATTTAGTGAAAGTACATAGTTTACTTAAATACGGGACATTTAGGCTGTTATTATTTTGTTATTATAAAGGACATTACAATAAACATGTTCCCGAATACAATTCTGTCCTTCATTTGGATTAGATTATTTCTCTGGGATGAATACCCCAGAGTGGAGTCACTGGGCCAGAAAGCACGTGCCTTTTATTACTCTTGATGCATCCTGCCAGGCTGCTTTCTGGTGGGATCATTCCCATTTATACTCCCGAGAGCGGTGTGCGAAATAAAGATTTTACTGTAGCCTTGCCAGCATGGGGGACCATAACTTTTTAAATATTTTTTATTAATGTAATAGTTATCATACGGTATCTGGACCATTATTTTAATTGCCTGTTTTTTCAAAGTGGATTCGGTGGGTTTGAATTCCTTTTCATTATCTTGTCCATTCATTGTATTTCCTACAGTGAGAAGTGATTTCTCACATTTTTCTACCCGGCATTAAGATTTTAGCTTTGTTTTATTTTACACTCTCAGGAGATAACGACTTCTCTTGTTCTTGGTTCACTATCTTTGGCGTCACTGGAAGTACCCAATTTAGCACCAAATAAAATGCTTACTCTAAATAAAAAGCACATTTTTAAAAATCCTCACCCAAGGATATGTTTTTATTGGTTCTAGAGAGAGAAGACAAAGGGGGGGGAGGGAGAGAGAAACATCAATATTGATCGGTTACCTCCCGTAGGCACCCCAACCCGGACTGGACCGGCAACCTAGGTATGTGCCATGACTGGGAACCAAACCTGCCACCTTTTGGTGCACAGGACAATGCTCCAATCAACTGAGCCACCTGGCCAGGGCAAAAGGCCATTTTTAAAGTATCCAGTCAAAGATGGATCCCACTGAAACTTGGAAATACACATCCAGATCGTGTTAGTACAGGCTCAGGAGGCTTAAGGATGCCCTGAGCTCCTCCCCTCTCCTTTAATCTCCTCTCGGCACTGCTGATGTCACTTCCCACAGCATGAAGAGCTCCGTGGGACACCAAGGGCACTGACTGGGTCAGTGTACAAGGGGTGAGTCTTTTCTCCATGATCCCTCCCGCCCCGGTTTCTCACTTGGAGTATTCTGCAGAAGAGAATAACCCAAGGCCTCCTGCTTGGGAAGAGGTAATCTCCTCTCCCTCAGAGAACGCCACTCAGGGTCTTCCTTGGGGTCTTGAGGAGAGGAAGCCATGTCTGCTCGCCTCATCTGGCCAAAGGGAGTTCTCCCAGGATGCAGGCTGAGGCTCCACCCCGGGGCAGACCAATTTCAAGTATTATTTTGTGTGTGTTTTATTGTCTGTTTTCCTTTGTTTTGGGGATTTGGGGGGCAGTGGTTGTCTTCTGTGGATATACTTCCTTCTGAGAATTTGGGGGAAAGGTTTATTTTAGGTTGGGATTTAGGTGTTCAGCATCTGAGCAGTAAGCCATCTACTCCTGATCTATAAATATCACTGGGCTCCTCATTTTGACGCTCCCAGAGGATAGCCATTACTAATCAGCATAGATCACGCATTATATACATGGCTCTGTGCTGAGCCCCGGGACAGGCTGGGAAGTGGGCACAGAGAAGCACTTACCTGGGCCAAGCATGACATTGGCTCATGTAAGCCCCCCATATTATGAGGTATGTTTCATAAATCTATTTCACAGATAAGCAAACTGAGGTTCAAAAACATCAAGGGAATATAGTCACACAGTTATAAGCTGTTCCCTCTGCCTCTGGTTTCACTGCCCTCAACCCATTCTTGACCCTGTGACCAGAGTGAAATTTCCAAGATGCAAATCTGACATGCTTCCCTCCTCTTTAAAACTTCCCCACTGACAAAACAGTAATATCTAAACTACCTACACGATCCCTGCCCACACCTGGCTCTGCAGCCTCCGTGCTTGCCACCACTGCCTTCGCAGTCCAGGCTTCAGCCAATGTACGCTGGTCCCTTGCCACATCTGTCCTGTCACAATCTTTCCTCCGTTAGCTACTTCCCACTCCTTTTTCAGCCCTCAGTTTATAGGTTCCTTCCATCAAGCTTCAGCTGACCTGCCGGATTGGTTTAGATGCCCTTCTTCTGTGCTTGTACCCCACCCCCATCACAGCACTTTAGCTACCATCCCATAACTGTCTATTTTCTCACTCACCTGTGAGCTCCTTGAAGGCAAAACCTGTCCCATTCATCATGGCAGCCCTAGCATTTAGCCATAGTGTTGGCACAAAGTAGATGCCTGCTGTAGACTGAATGTTTGTGTCCCCCATAGTCACATGTTGGAAACTAACTCCCGATGTGGCGGTATTTGGGGCCTTTGGGAGGTGAATGCGTCATGAGTGTGGAGCCCTAATGAATGGGATTAGTGCCCTTATAAAAGAGCCTCCAGAGAGATCTCCCTGCGTCTGCCATGTGAGGACACAGCAAGAAGACGACCATCTGTGAACCAGGAGGCACGTTCTCACCCCATACTGAAGCTGACGGTGCCTTGATTTTCGACTTGCAGCCTCCAGAACTGTGATCAATAAATTTCTCTTATTTAATAAGCCAGCCAGTGTATGGTGTTTTTTGTTATAGCAGCCAAAGCAGACTAAGACAATGCCCAATATATACACTTGAATAAATTAACAAATGAGCAGACTCAGAAGAGACGACAGTTAGCAAACAGATCGTGACCCAAGGGGGCAGGGGCTTTTCATTGTTCTGTTTGTAGCTAATCTGAGGTGCTGATGTTCTTATTTAGCAGTCATTGGATGATTGATGGAATAAAGAACAGAAAGTTCTGATCACCAATGAACAAAGAAGAAGGCATTATTCGTAGTTGATCAAGCCTTTGTTTTCTCAGCTACAGTCCCCCAGAGGGCCTTCTGGCCCAGGCCACCCTCCAGCACTCTGCAGAGGACCACATGTAGGCCTCACAGTCACCTGGCTGGAGTCCCAGCTCTACTTTGTTCAACTCTAGCTTTCCAGCAGCTACCACTGAGCAAATGCCTATCACGCGCCAATCGCTGTACTTTGTGCTTTGTTTCTCTTACCTCACATCTCTAATTCTTGTTAAGAAACCTGAAAGGCAGGCATCACCCTTCTTGTACGGGTGAGGAAACCGAAGCTCAATGCATTTAGTTGCTTTTCCTAGGCAGCATAGTTAAGAAGTTCCAGCCTGGGGATTCAGACCCAAGTCTCGCTGATTCCAGAGTCCACGCTCTTCCTCACATCCCACGTCCCTGCTCCTAACGGCCTTCTAGCTGTGAGTACACAGGAGGCAAATAAGGAAATCTAATGAATCGTGTGCATTCTTCTTTTGAAGCACTGCGGTTTCTCTGAATCAAACCTTTTCTTCCCTGAGCCAGCTCCTGCGTGTGGGCAGATGGCAGATGGTGACAATTGTCCACTGCTTCTCTGAATGTCACATTTGTATCCTATTCAAAAAACACACTTACAAAGATGTGTCTGTAGATATAGATGGAGCACAGAATAGAGAATATGCTTTTCTTCATCGGCCTATTATGTCCCTAAATGTGTCAATATTTTCCCTCTGCAAGTGGAGCACTACATTGGGTCCCCTCTTGTCTCTGCTTCAGTGGCTTTGTAATGACCAGGCATACAAGAGTTCAGCAGCTGGCCCCTACGGAGAGGGCGCCGGCTCAGTACCTGCACGAGTGGAAAGAAGAAAGAGCTCCTTGTGCTGAGATGGATGTATCGGTGTCTTTTTAAACCAGCAGAGCCCCCGCGCGTGTGTGTGTGTGTGGGGGGGGGTGCGGGTGTGTGCGCACTAGGTGTATATGTAAGAAGAGTGAAAGTGAGGAAGAGAGAAGGCAAGAGCGAGGAGAATAAGCAAAAACCAAACCCCAAAATAAAACAAAGGAAAAAACAGGGGAAAGGAAAGTGAGAATAAAGCCCCAGCTGTCTGTAACTCTTCTGAGTGAGCCGGGAAGGCAATTAGAGACCATCTAGCTCAAGGTCAGCAAACCGCAAAACTGTAGCCCTGCTAGCCCGCTGCCTGTTTCTGCACGGCCTACAGCTAAATATGGTTTATATATTTTTAAATGACTAAAAAAAATAATGTTTCATGATGTAAAAATTATATGAAATCCAAATTTCAGTGTCCTCTAATGTCCATAAAGTTTTATTGAAACAGTCACACTCGTTCACTAACATTCTATGTCTGCCTTTGTGCTTCAAAGACGAAGCTGAGTAGTTGAAACAGAGATTGTTTGGTCTGCAAAGCCTGAAATATTTACTCTCTTGCCCTTTATAGAAAAAAGTTTGCCAGTTTCCTGGGCTAGTGCAAACTCCAGACCCACACTCACCTGAAGGCAGAAGTTAAATGCTTGTGATTCAAATCTGCATCCCTGGTGCCCAGTATAGGGTCTAGCACCAAGATTGGCTACAAAATTTGGAGGGCCCAGTGCAAAATGAAAATGCAGAGCCCCTTATTCAAAAAGCAGGGTGTAAGTGCCATTAAAAGTGCTAAAATAGAAAGCATTTTCCTTTCTTCTGTTGTTTCTCTCTCAACCTGCGATGGTATTTTTTATTTGCTATTTAATATTGTGGTCTCTTAGGCAGGGGGATGGTTGCAGGGTGAGTGAAGACCATCATGGGTGTACTGGGGCTTCACCTAAGACTGGGCCTGTAAGTGTACATGGCCCACTGGCTGCCGGGAAGGCTCCCTCTCCTCCCCAATCTCCCACCCAGCTGCCAGCCGGGGGCAAGAAGGTAGAGACAGACATTTCCCATCCCCATGAGCCGGCTGCCCCAGTCCACAGCAGATGGCAACCCCCAAGGGCATTGCAGCTCTCACACTGGGATAGGCTGGGTGCCTGGATGGGGGTGGGCAAGAGGCTTGCCCCTACTGATATGTCTTATTAACGTAGCCTGGCACTGCCACCCTGGAAGGGAAAGGTGGGTTTGGCCTGGGGCTCCCAAAGCTGAAGGAATCCAGCCTAGGAGGTACGGAGGTAGTGAGGGGCAGAACTGCGCCTGAGCCCAGGCTCTGAGCCTCGGGTGTGTGCTTTGTTGTCTCATCAGATTTTGCTTATAAAATACAAATTCATACATAAAATTACTAGGAGTTTTAAGACGGCAACCACAGAGCATGAAATCCCAATGCAGGGTCCCTCTGAGTGCGGGGCCCTGTGTGGCTGCACTAGCACACGCTCAGGAAGCTGGCCCTGCCTGGCACCCACAGGGGCTGCAGGACTGCTGCTCGGTGAATGATTTTAGATGAGACAATGTGCCATGGCAGAAAAGCACCTGGATGCTCAGCTCCACCCCTTCCAAACTCAAAACCAGTGTTTCCTCACTGTAAACTGGGTATCTCTTTAAAGGTTCAAGTGTAATATCAGAAAGGATGATGTTCTAAAGCTTGTCAGCTTCACGCTTCTCTGGGGGCATCCTGGGCAGCTCAGTCAGCCACACATTCTCACTGGCACCACCACATTAGCACCCACTCTTATTCCCTTGTTCCAGGGTATTCAGAGGTTATGGGAAGGCGAGGGAAACTAGCTCATGCACCATTAGCTCCCATCAGTCAGTAGATAAATGTGAGATGCCGGAAGAGTACTGTGGGGTTCCATAGGTGAAAGTCCACAGGAGGTAGCGTGGAGCGTTTCCTAGGAGAAGGCCTTAAGGCTGCTTGGGGTGGGTGGAGAGGAGGGAAAGGGGGCTTCGGGGTCCAGGCAGAGGCTTCTGCATAAGCAAAGGCTCCGAGATGGAAATGCATGTGCCCCTAGGGAGTGGTGATGACTCCAGTGTGACTGGAACACAGAGGACAAGAGGGAAGTGTGGAGATGGCCCTGAGGAGCCTGAGTGCCTAATACAGAGCCTCCTCTCCCCTACTTAGGAGCGTGCATTTCATACTTGAGGCCACGGAAAGCCGCTGAAGAGTTCAGTGATAGTCAACTTGCAAATGTGTGCCCTTGGCGATGAACAAGCCTGCTCACGGGGGGTGAGAATGGCTCAGTGCTGCCAGTCCCCGCTGGAGAGGCAGCCCAAGACCGGGGAGAGGGGACTGATGTCTGTAGAGTCCACCAAGGACTACATTTATATTGGGAGCATTATATCTGTATTGCAACATCTACTTTTACAGATGGGAGCTGAGGCTCAAAGAGGCTAGGGGTCCCTCTGAAGACCACAGGAGGCAGAGTTAATATCTTGCCTTGGGTCTGTCAAACACCCTAGTCCAAACCCTACTGATGACCCACTCTGCTTTTCAGGAATCCCAAGTACACAGCCCAAAGCTACCTATTTCCCATGGAATGAGCCACAGCCCCCGTCTAAAAGGCTCCTCCTGAGCCTCCAGGTAGAAGTGATCATTCCTTTGATTTTGCTTCATTGGCCCTGACTATTATTGGCATTGCCCGTCTGAGACCATGGGCGCCCAAGGGCCTCTCTCCTCCCTGCTCCCAGTGTCGGGCACAGGGCCTGGCACAGAGTAGGTGATTGATCCCAGTTTTCAGAATGAGTGAGCAAATTAAAGACCAGACTAACTTATTGAAGACACACTCTAATTCATCCTGGAGTCCATGGCCCTCCTAACTGGAAGCCAAAGCCTTGAAGTTTCAGGAGGAGACATGCTGAGGCTAAGGGCTGTGTGGGTGACAGATAGTTCTAGCATCAGAACGGAATTTACAGCAAACAGTGCTCATAAACAGCACAAGCTACTCAGTTAGGCTAATTTATGTTCACACCAGGGCCGTCCCAGCCCCCAAAGCCCAGAGCTCTTTACAATTCCAAAATGATTAAAAGCATCACACAAACCCATATTTCCCATTTTTATTAAAAGCACTAAAGCGGGCAGTGCTTTCTGCATGTCAATGGGGAACAGCTTCCCGACCCAGGGAGAAAAGCCTTTCCTCAGGTGGCTGAGGCAGACTCCTCTGCATCCTGCCCTGGTCATCCTTCTGCCCCTAACCCCCATGTCCCTCTCCATCAGGAGGCTGCCTCACTTCCCGCCACAGCATGGCCTGTCCCACCCAAGCCCACCTGTGCCTGGACTCTTTTCAGCCAGAGGCATATCCCTGCTTAAGATCTTTACAAACATCCACTGTCTTAACAGCTCAGCCTGACATCCAAGGCCCTTCACAGAATGCTGCAAACTGCCTCTCCAGTCACCAGCCTATCTTTGGACAAAGGCTGCCATGTGCTCAAAACACCCAGGACTTTTTCCCTCACTCTTCTGAGCCTTTGCTCATGGTGCTCCACGGGCGTACATTGATTTTTCTTCCTTCCTCCAAATGGAAAATATGTGTTTCTTCTTTTTTTTTTTAAAAAAAAAAAAATATTTTTTTATTGATTTGAAAGAGAGGAAGCGAGAGGAAGAGAGAGAGAGAACATCCATGAGATAGAAACATGGATCAGCGGCCTCCTGCAAGCCCCCTACTGGGGATCAAGCCCACAACCGGGGCATGTGCCCTGACCAGTAATCGAAACAGAGGTGTCCTGATGCATGGGAGGATGCTCAACCACTGAGCCACACCAGCAAGGCGATATCTATTTCTTATTGTTTTAAATATATATTTTTTAATATATCTTTATCAATTTCAGAGAGAGGAAAGGAGACGGAGAGAGATGGAAACATCAATGATGAGAGTCATTGATTGGCTGCATCCCGCAACCCGGGCATGTGCCCTGACAGGGAATCGAACCCCGATCACCTGGATACTAGGTCGACGCTCAACCGCTGAGCCACACCCGGCCGGGCACATTTCTTATTGTTTTAGATCTAACTCAATTTTCATCTTTCCTCTGAAGTATTGCTGGATTTTCTAAGGCCAGGAGAGTTATTCCTCTTCTCTAAGCAACAGTCCATTTTAGCGCTTCTTCTACTGGACTGTGTATGCTTATGTCCTACTCCCCACCAGGGCCCTTCCCTTCTCACCTACTCATCAAGGACATCACTCTAGCATTTTTTTGCCTATCTTTTCTGCATCACCAAATTTTTCTAGTTTATTAGATCATTCCAAACAGTATAAAAACAGGTTATTTCTTCCATTCAAGAAAAGCTCTAGGCTCCACTTTCCTGTTTCGTTACCGCTTCATTTTCTCCGTTCCTTGGAACAGCTGTGCCTATCACTGTCCCCTGATTCCTCATCACGCCTTCCCTCTTGAAGTCACTCAGGTAAGACTTTTGTCCCTACCCCACCACAGAAACTGCTCTTGCCAAGGTCTCCATGACCCTCCTGTTAGATCTAACAGTTGTCTCCTCATCACCTGACAGATGAGCAGCAGTTGCTCCCTCCTCCCTGCACTAGTCTTTAAAGACTTGGCTTTCAGGCTCTCACAGGCTCCTCATTCCCCACCAACGCCACTGGCCTCTCCTGAAACTCCTGTGCTGGTTCCTCTTCTTCCCCCAGGCTTTTTAACTGCGGGGTGAGCCAGGGCTGTCTCTGGAACCCTTTTCTTCTCAAGCTACATTCACCACTTAAACGATCTCCCTCAGTTTAACAGTTTCCAAAATGTATGCCTCTAGCATTGACTCCATCCAGACTCATACCTAACCGTATCTTCAACATCTCCATGTGAATGTTTAACAGGCTTCTCATTGTTTTGCCACATAGATGAATTTGCTCACATCTCAACTTTTACATTCTAAAACCAAACCCCTGCTTCCCTTCTCCAAGTGTGTTCCACACAGTCTCTCCCTTCTCATTTAAGGAGACTCTATGAGTTCATCCTTCCCAATGCTCGGGTCAAAAAAACCTTGGCGACATCTTTGACAATATTCTTTCTTCCATGTCCCATATTTAATCCTTCATCAAATCATGTTGGCTTTGTCCTCAGAACATCCCAATTCTGACCAGTTCTCACCACCCCTTCCTAGACCTTGCCACCTTCATTTCTCACCTGGATTATTGCAATAACCTCTTAACTGATGTTCCTGCTCCAACACTCGCCACATACTTTAAGACTATTCTCAAAACATTGTTTAAATTATGGTAAAACAAGGTAAGTCGGTTCAAAAGCTTACTGGCTGCCATCCCACCACAGTGAAATCCAAAGTTCTTAGGATGTCTGCAAGGCCCTATGGGATCCGATGCTCCGTGACTCCACTGAGCTCATCTCTCTCTCAGCCGCTCCATGCCAGCGGCTGGCCTCCCTGCTGCTCCCGGAACATACCAGTCACGGCCCATTCTAACGGCTGCTGTGCTTATTGCTCCCTTTGCTGAAACACTTTCCCCAGATATCAACATACCGCTTCCTTACTTCCTCTACCGTGATGCCTTCCCTGACTCTCCTATTTAAAATCTCAATCCATCTCTTTCCCTGTGCCCCCCATTCACAGCCACTCCGCACTCCTTACTTCCCTTTATTGCTTTATTTTCCTTCATGTCACTTTAGGGTGACCAATGTCCTAGTTTATACCTCTTTACTCAGGGATTTATTAATAGATTTTTGCTTTAACCTTCAGAGGTGTCCTTGTTTGGACATTAAACAATCACCTTACTTTCCATCACCTAGAATACTAAATATTTTACTTGTTTATTTTGTTTACATATGCTCTCCCTTTTTAGATCATAAGCTCTATGAAGGTAGGGGGTTTTCTATGTTTTGTTCCTTGCTTGATCTCCGGTACCTAGAACAGTGCCCAGCATATAATAGGTGCTCAACAGATATTTGTGAAATGAGCACATTTACATTTTGTAAATAATAACAGAGGCAGGTGCACTACTGCTTAGTCACTTTTTTTTTGTAAAGGACTAGGTCTTGGCCTCAGTTCAGGTCAATGCTCATACCCAGGCCAGGGAATCCTTTTTTTACCTGAAAAATCTGAGAACACTTATTCGCAAAGATATATGCTCTCTTAAGTTCACTGCAGCATTGTTCACAGTGGCCAACCCTCCAACTTTCAACAAAAAAAAGCCACAGCGAATCAAGGATCCAAAAGAGAAAGGTCAGCTTGTAAATTTCATGCCATCAGGAATCTTAGAAATGTGATTGATCAACCTCAGCCTCCTAGCAAGGGGGTAGTGCTTGGGACAGCCCCACAGCACAAAGGAAAACATTCTTACATGCACACCCTTTTCATACCATTACCAAACCCTGCCTCCGATCAAGGCATAATGACTGTGTTACACAGTGTCACGGGGAGGAAAACACACATTAGCCAGAC
Source organism: Miniopterus natalensis (assembly GCF_054644295.1). Taxonomy (NCBI): domain Eukaryota; kingdom Metazoa; phylum Chordata; class Mammalia; order Chiroptera; family Miniopteridae; genus Miniopterus; species Miniopterus natalensis. The sequence continues at coordinate 28,657,085 of NC_142089.1, forward strand.
GGCAGGTTTCAGACACACACTTGTGACATTATCTCTAATCATATACAGTTTATTTCATATACGCCTTTTTGTGGGCTTCACAACTTATAATTATTGCCAGCAGGAAAAAAGAAAAAAAGGAAGGGGAATCTTGGAAGGGAGGGGTAGAGAGAGAAGGGAAAATTCTTTTTGATAGCAATAAACTATGTGAGAGAGACAGGCCGGAGCTTATTAGAAAATATTAGAAACTATATTTGGATTAAAGCTAAGAAAAATGAATTGGACATAAGCTGTGAGACTTTGCAGTCAGGGAGGTTATAAGGCTTTCAGGCTGTCTCATTACATTGTGTGTCTATGACACTAGAAGGAAGTTAGTGAGAAGTTATGAAATGTGTCAAACTTGCACAAATATCCAGTCTGGATATTTCATAAACCTGTATAGGACTTGGAAGGACCTCTGAGGTGAATGAGCTGAACTTCATTTTATAAAAGAGGGGAAGGACCTGCAGGGCAAGGACTCAGATCCAGGCCTCCTGACTCGGAACACAGCTGAGTCCTCGACAGAAGGCGATGCTGACAGGGAGCTCTTTCTTGCATCGCTTACCCTGGGTCTTGGAGCGGGAGGAATTCCTCCCAGCTTGGCACTGGGAGCAGGAGGATGGCAGTGTTCCGGGAACATCACAAGGCTGAGACAGGGCACTCTCCTGTCTCTGTGATCCTCACACTGTGGGCCTGCCTCAAGACCATGGCTGCGTGTGTGCGGGGTGCACTGAGCTGTGCGTGTGGGTGTGGGCAGTGCTGAGCTGTGCTGGAGCCCTGCAGCACAGGGCTGGGGCCCCGCAGGCAGGCCGGCTTCACTCCCGCTCCCCCTCCCACCAGGTTCTGCAGCCTTCTCCTTCCCTCTTCCTTAGGGTTACCCATCCTGCAAGGCTGCTATGGAGGGTCCCCTCTCCGCGCCCAGAGCACAGATGGGGCGGCAGTGCTTCAGCACCCCAGCTCCACCTCTCTACACAAAGCCCGTTTACCTACAGGGCACGTGTTAAACTGCAGCTTCTCGCTAGTGAACAGGGCTTGCTCCTCTGGACTTAGCAGAGGCGTGTGGGCAGGAAAGGCTGCCAGGCACCTGAGCATCGGAGGGATTTCAGCGCACGCTGCCTCTGCCCGGTGGCTAGAGGAATCTAAAAATAGCCTGCATTTCTTTTTCTTCTTTCTCCCAAAGATGCAGCAGGTAAAGCTCCTGATTGAATTCAATCTTGATTTCATTAAATATTCATAAAGGCCAATTAGAAGAGGGGAGGAAGAGGCCACGAGGCAATCCCTTCTGTCTTCCTGTCAGAGGCCGGCTGGCTTACCGTCAGGCATGGACCAGCCGCCAGTGGTCAATATGCCATGACCCTTCTGCCCTCCCCGCCGGGGTCACTTCTCACCATCTCAGCAAGGGACTCAGGGCCAGCAGGGAAGGGGAGGCAGGGGCCAGGTGAGGAGAAGCAGCTCACAATGCTGACAGCAAGGTGCTTGGTATGTCGAATGCAAAATGCAAATGCTGGAAGAAACATCCTCAATCACCACTGGAATGGAAATCTTTCCCTAATAAGCAATGACGATGGGAGAGAGCTGATTGCACTGAAGAAGAACTGCTTAAAATTCATAATCAATCAGCCAAGTTGATGTTAACCTTTTGTAACTGAGCCATCTTCTTCCAGCTTCCATTACTGGCCAACTGAAGCTCGTCTCTCCTCCCCTCCTCCCCTTCACCCGGCTGGGACAGAAGGTGCGAGTGGAGGCCCAAAGAGAGATCTGGGCATATCGGAAAGACAGAGGGCAAGGAGCTGAGAGAACTGTTGATCCTGACCCTTGAGTTTTACAGTTTGGGGAACAAGGGTCCGAGAAGACAGGAGACCTGGCAATGTCACCTGGTCAGTGGCTGCACAGTCAGCTTTCTTGCCTGCATGAGCTGGGGAATACCACGAAAGAACACTCACCAAGAGCCAGCCGCAGTTCTAGGTTTGGGACCCAGCTTTGCTGTTGTGAGCTGTGTGATGCTGTAACAAAGTGCTCATGCTATTTTTAGACTGCAGACTCCGTATTAAATAAAGACAATGATCATGTCTTCCTCCCTACTACATGGGGTTCTTATGAGACTAAGATAATAGAAAAAAGATAAAAAGCACTTTGAAAATGGTAACATGTCCTGTTACTGTTACACCTCTCCCTTCCACTTTCCAGGCCCCTAGTCTCCTTCCTTCCAAACCACATTCCACATAGGTGTAGGCAAGAGCTTTTTAAAACCTGAATCTGACCCTGCCATTCACATTGTCTGTTGGATAAAGTCTAAGCACTAAGCCAGGCATTTAGGATCCTCTATAATTTGGGGCACTTGCCTTCTCTGAGCTCCAGTTTCCTGATTCATAAAACATGAAAACTAATACCCACCTCAGAAGGCTGTTGTGATCGTTAGAATTCACATCTGTAAAGTGACCAGCATGGCTCCTGGCACATCATAGCTGCTCTATATAACTGAATTATTGCCTTAGTAAGCCTCATGACAACCCTGAAAGATAGCTTGAGAAGGGGCAGCTTTAACCCTGATTTGATCAATGACACATGAGAAGCCCAGAGAGGGGAAGACATTTGATTATGGACACAAGGCTAGAATTCAGAGCTGAGATTTCACACTTGGACTTCTGGCTCCTGAGGGTGGGGGGTGGAGGGTGGGAAAGAAGGAGCAGGCGTAGAGTGACCCTAGGCTGCCAGCGTGGGATGATTCTTTTCTGATAAGTACTCTGCCAATCCCCAAAGGTATAGAACACAGTTTAATTTTCTAACATGATTATAAGGCCTTAGGTCATAGGGCTAGATGAATTCTCTTGCCTCACCTCAAACCAGTGGAAAATGAAAAGAAGCGAATAGTGTTCCGTTTCCGTTATGCTGAACAGCTGCCTGAATAGAAAGGGAAGATGAAATTCTCAAACAATAATTTAATAGTATGTTGCTGTTGTTGATTATTGCTCAGCTTCTTCCCCAGGCCCCATTCACATGAGGAAGAGACACCTGGAGCTAAGAAGACAGAAGGGGTGTGAGTGAAGTGGGGCTGGGGTGCCCCTGTGGAGGGGCAGCGCTTGCCCAGGCTCTGAGGCGTGAGGGAGCAATGGTCTGTCATGGAGCCGAAAGAGACCAGAGTGCCTGGGGCACGGAGATGGGGAGCAAGACAGTTGAAACTGGAGAAGAGGGAAGAGTCTAGATCCCAAAGAACCTTCTATGTCAGGGAATATGATTTGGAAAGCAAGTTAGTCGAAGCCACTGAAGAGTCTAAGAAGAGGATGGGCATGATTGGATTTGTATCGCAAAAAACGAATCCCAGCAGGCTTTGTTATATAAAATGACATACTGATTCTGAAATTTGTACGGAAATGCAAGGACCTAGAACAGCCAAAATAAATTTGAAAAAGAACAAAGTTGAATTACCAACACTCCCTGATTTCAAGACTTATTATAAACCTACAGCAATCAAGACAGCGTGGTTTTCGCATAATTAGATCCATGAAACAGAATAGAGTTCAGAAATAGACCCACATATATATAGACAACTAATTTTCAACAAAGATGTGAATGCAATTCAGTAGAGAAAGAACAATCTTTTCAACAAATAGAAAAGGGAAAATTGGTAGACCATAAGGAAAAACAAAACAAAACTTTGGTCCATACCTCACATCGCATATGAAAATTAACTCAAAATGGCACATAGTCCTAAATGTCAATCCTAAAACTTTAAAACTTCTAGAAGAAAGCATAATAAAATCATGGTGACCATGGATTAGTCAAAGATTTCTTATATACAATACAGAAAGCATGGTCCATAAAAGAGTAAACTGATAAGTAGAATCTGATAAAAATTTAAAATCTTCTGTTCATTGAAAAAACTGTTACGAGAACTAAAAGAGAAGCCTTGGACTGGGAGAAAATATTTGCAAATAAAATATCTGATAAAGGGTTTGAATCCTGAATATGTAGATAAACAACTCTCAAAATTCAAAAATAAGAAAACCAGCAATCCAACAAAAAAGTGGGCAAAGGATCTGAGCAGACAGTTCACCAAAGGATAGAAACAGATGGTAAATAAGCACATGGAAACACGCTCAACATCATTAGTCATTAGGGAAATGCAGATTGACATTAGGGAAATGCAGATTAAAACTCTAGTGATACCACCGCACATCTATTAGAATGTCTAACATTAAAAAGTCTGCCCATACCAAGTATTAGGGAGGAATGCAGGAGCTAGAACTTTCCTACATTGCCAGTGGGAATGTAAAAAGATATAGCCAGTTTGGGAAAAAGTTGGGTAATGTCTGAAAAATTATGCCCTTATAAAGAGTTGTAAATAAATATTCAAAGTAGCTTTATTTGTAAAAGCCAAAATCTGGAATCAATTCAAATGTGTACCAACAGATGCAATGGAATATCACCCAGCAATAAAAAGGAACGAACCATTGATGCACACAGCAATGCGATTGAATCTCAACTGACAAAAAGTGGATAGAAGTTGGCCCCTCTGCGTGGCCCTCAGGACAAAGTCCAAGATCCTTGGCCTGGCGTGCGTGAGACCTTCCCTGACTGGCCCTATCATCTCCTGCAGGCCCCTTGCCCTCCTGCAGTGCTTGGCTCCACACACACTGAATTGCTTGTAGCTTCCTGAATGTTTCCTCCCTTTTCAACCCTGTATATAAGTTGGCCCCTCTGCTTTGAACTCCCTTTGTGGCTTGGTTTGGTGACTCCTAGATGCTCCATCAGCATTTCTTGCTTCCTTTCATCAGAGCATCTATTTCCCTGGATGGTATTTATCTGCAGCTCTGATTTGTCCCCATTTTGACGCCCTTTCTCTTGCACCTCTACAGAGCTCTCCTTTCATCTTCCTTCTAAACCTGGGGATCTGCTCGCTCCTTCTGCAGCCCTTCCAGGAGTCTGAGTATTGTTCAGCATCTAGTGTAATGTCAGGCACACAGTAGGTGTCTCAGTGTTGCACCTCGGGCTTTGCTTCCTGTGAGCCATGTTGCTGGTGCTGACCAGCTGTTTCCTTGCTGACTTGGCCTGTGTCCCCAGTCCCTGGGCTGTCACACCATTGGTAACCCCCTACTTCATCTTGTAGATTAACAGCTCAGCTTAGCGGGAGACTCTCAAAGGCTTTGGACATCAGATGGTGGCTCCACTGGTGTTACCAGGGCTGGGTCTGTCACTCAGCATTTGTCCTACCTCTGGAGGCATGTACTGGACACTCCTTGCCTTTCAAGCCTCACCTAGTGCCACATTCCCTCCTTCCTCACACACTGCCTTGAGTACCTCTGGAGTCTAAGACACGTGCTGGGCACTGAGAAGATGAGAGAGATGAGATACAGCCACTGACCTCAGGGAGCTCTAGATGTGACACTGAACAAGTTGTTCCCATACTCTGATGTTCAGTTTCCCCATCAGCAAAACAATGTCTAAGGTGCCTTTTCCTCTATAGTCTCATGCTTCAGGGGTTACATCGAAGCTGAGTGACAGGAAGGTGAGCGAATTGTTCATGAGGAAGCAATGAAAGCCTGAAAGAAAATACACAGCATTCATAAAATAGTCTCAGTCATTGCTGGGCTAATTAACTTCGCTGTGGAGGAGACAGCCACGGCTGTGCTAACACGAATGCCCATGGGCTGCTGTCATGCTCAAAGCGCAGTGCCTGTCTTTAGAGCTTCATGGGTCATGACTTAGGTAGCATGTCAAATGTTTGACAGTTTAAGTGAGGAAGTTTCTGAGATACGTGGCCCTTACCTTCACGAGGCAGTTTAGCGTAAAGGTTAAGAATAATTTGGGGGCTGCTTGCCTATATTGTTCAAAAACTACTAGTTTAACCAATTCCTGGTTGTATAAACTCGGGAAATGACTCACCTTTTTGTGCCTCTTTTTGCTCGTATATAAAATAGGGATATAATAAAACCCTACCTTTGTTTGCTCATCTGTAAAATGGGCATATAATAAAACCCACTTCATAGGGTAATTGTGAGGATAGAGTTAATAAGTATATAGCTCTTAGAATAGTGCTTGGCATGAGGTAAGGGCTCAATGAATGGTAGTAATTATTATTATTATTATCCTCAAACACCTAGTACCAGTCCTGATTTCCTAAGAAAAAAATGTGAAATTACCAAGATAGAAAAATTTTAATGCAAGAATTATTACCAAGCCTAAAATCAATGTGTTGTTGTTCCATTGGCTCCTGTTTCTCTCTACTGTCGTGAGGTGGGGAACTGTACCCAGCCTGCAGTGGCAAGGTACACGACTCTCAATAATAAATATGATCACATTCCCTGCAGAATCTTCTATTTCAAAATTATAATTACAATCCAATGGCTTAATTTAATTAGGCCCTTCATTCTACCCAAAGGGCTGATGCAGAAGAGAATAGGCAATCATGAGCCTAGGCAACTAACAAGGGATCTGACAGAATCACAAATTGTGAGTTACTCATTTGCTGCAAAGCCTTGTCTTTTTCAAGGGTTCTCAACCTTCAGCAACTTTCATCCTACCAACCATTCTATCAAAGACACTTACAGCAAGAGGGAAGCAAAAAGCACACTGCACCCAAGAAGTTCATCTCCATGCTTGCAGGCATTCTATTTTTACATTTACCACTTATGATAAACATTTAGGGACATAAATAGTGCAATAATGTTTGGTAACAAATTTACCGCAGTGTCTTTAAAACATAGCCAATCAAAGTAATGTGAAAATAACTGAGATTAAATACTAATTTGACTGCAACTAAAAAACACAGGTACAATACAGAACAAAGAACCAAGGGGCTATGGAATCAATGTATCTCGTATAGTCGATTTCTGGCACTGAGGGAAATACAACAGCTATCACTTATTGAGAACTTCTTGTTCTTAGAATTTTACATGGATCTTGTCCTCTCAATAACCCTCTGAAGTAAGTGCTAATATTATCCCCTTTTTAAGGTGGGAAAATTAAGGCATAAAATGATTAAGTAATTTGCCCAAGTGCTGGCTCCAGTGCCTGTGTGCAAAGGTCAGGCCTACCTAGTCTCTTTGTCCCCCACAAATGATGAAGAGACCCCTTGTCAAGATCAGTTGTTCTAAATACCCCAAAATCAAACATGGCATGCCACAAGAGCAAGAATAAGCTTGCTGGTAAGGCCCTCCAGTATTCACTCTATGGTGACACGTAGTAGTATCTATTCATTCATTCAGGAAATACTGATTGGCCACTTACTATGTGTCAGACACTGCTATAGGCACCGGGGAGATAACAGTGAATAAAACTGGAAGGACCCCTGCTCTCATGGGGTGTACTTTCAATTGAGGAAACCCAACAATAAATAAAACAAGTGAAATATATAGTATGTTAAGGTAACCCTAAATACGATGGAGAAAAAAATCAAATGGGAAGGAAAGATAATGGATATTTAGAGATTAACTTGAAATTGTAGATAGGCTAGCCAGGCAAGGGCTTACTGAGAAGATGATACCAAGTTAAAAACCTAAAGGAAGGAGCCATGGGAGCAATAGGGATGTTAATATCAACTAAAAACTATCTTTTTGTTTGGGTGGAAACAAATAAAGCATATTATTTTACTTAGAAAAACCAAACCCTTTGAGCCTGGGGAGAGGTAAATCACGGACTGACCTTGACTGTGTGTCAGGCATCATGCTAGATGTTATAAAGGACACAGAGATAAAAGGCAGAGTCCCCGCCCTCATTAAGTTCGGTTGTCAGGGACAAAAGCAGGTGAGAGATGGCTGTGTTATAAGAAAGGGAGCAATATGCTTTTGAAGGGAAGAACACGCAGTTCCGCGGACGGGATGGAGAGGGACTGGGGGTGAGGGAGGTAGGCCTTGCACTGAGAGGGGCCCACAGGTTGGAGAAACAAATGAAACAGCATGCATGGAGATGCAGATGTGGGGAGCAGAGGGAGGCTGGTGGTGACATTGCCCACAGATGGCCCCAGGGAGGGGTTGATGGGCGGGGAGGAGAGGTCTTGCTAGAGCAGATTTGTAAGGAATAAGGGGAGGTAAAATTTTATCCAATTTGGTTATTTCTTCTCATGAAAACAAAGAAATCAAATGATTTGGATTAACTGGCTTATGTGATTAGGCAGCTTAATACAATATAAAATCATTTTAAATCCGTTGAGGAGTGATGTGAGCTATAAATAAGTCAACGAGCACATTCTGCCCCAGATGGTTGAAGAAGACAAGTCTCCTTCTGTGGCCGCAGAAAACCCTCCACCGTCTCTGCACGTCTGAGCTGAGTCACATCAACTGTGAAAGCTGTTGGACCTGTGGGACATGGTCTTGAGGTCAGATGACTTGAAATGTGTGATTCTGGGATCCCACTTAACCTTTCTGTGTTTTGCTTCCCTAGCTGGACAACTTGGGTGACCCGTAAATGGCCTGCTTTTTGGGGCCGTGTGTAAATTCAGTGCAGTCTTGTACATAAAAGCACTTAGTAAGCTCTGAAGCATGCGGGCTTTACCATCCACACTCACCCTTACTGTCCACATGCAACTGTGCCTTTCCTTATCGGATTTAAGTGAAGAGAGAGAGAGAGAGAGAGAGAGAGAGAGAGAGAGAGAGAGAGAGATTGATTGAAGGGGATATTGTATTTAGCTGTGTGGTTCTAAGAAAAATCTTAGAACCTCTGTTTCTCATCTATAAGATGAGGCCCAATAAATCACACAGATTGGGATAAGGTCTGAATAAAATAATGCAGACTATGGTGCTCAATAAATAAGTATTCTGTTTACTTTTGGGGGGCCATTAGGAAAGCTCTGAAAGACCATGCATTTCCCGCAAAAGCAGGGAAGTGAGTACGATTGATAGGACTGTGTTCCATCCTGGAGCAAGCCAGGGAGAAATGGCCCATTAGTAAGACACACTGAAGGCTTACCCCAAGCAGCCTGAAGGAAGCCCTGGGCTCAACAGTTCTTCATTTCCCAGCATGGAGGCCCTCACTCTAAATGATCCTCATCTGCAACCTTCTGGAACCGTGCCCCTCATCCAGGTCAGGTCAAATAACTTTAACTGGGTATCTACTATGTCCCAGTCACAATGTAGTTGATAGGATCTAGATAAAGTTAAAATCAAGAGAGGTTCATGATACAGCTGCAGTGTGTTAAATGCAGGGTTATGGGGGTCCCTGACGAATCTCAGACGAGATCTCCAAAGAGTTGAAACCAGTGCTGAATCTTTGGCATACGCCTTTGCCAGGTCAAAAAGAAGAGAGTAAAGAGAGAACTGCCAAGGCAGACATACGGAGTGTTAAAGGGGCAGAGTGTGTGTGTGTGTGTGTGCGTGCGTGTGTGTGCGTGTATGCGAGCAGCAAGTATCTTGAGAGAGCAGGCTAGGGAAAGAAGTTGACTTATAAAACTTTTCTGTGAAACTTTGAAGCCCCCTCCTCTCCCCCTTCCTCCACAGTCTGTGCAGCCCCTCTTCACTCCTGTGTGACTCCGTTCTTTTTGGGAGGCAGTAACTCGGTCCTGACCTTGTAAGAGAACAGCTCTCCGCCAAATTGTGATTCACTCCCCCAGGCCCCAGCTGACAGCCTGTGGTTGTGCCAAATCCCAATCACTTCACAATGGGTCAACTAACTCACAGGGTCACCCCAACTCGTGGGCTGGCAAACTTCAAGATCATGCATTCAAAGTAGTTAACAAAGTCGTCTCTTACAGAAGTCTGGAGAAAAGACTCAACCAACACAGCATTTCCTTTTTCTCTTCGTCACGCTATCCGATGCCAAGGTTCTAATTTTATGGGCACGTTGTGAATCTCCCCGAAAACAAAATAAATTCCCTATAAGGGAGCTTAAGGCTTTATTGCAATGGTACTTTCAAATACATGCATGTCTTGTTTACTCTAAATTGTCCAAAGGCTTATGGGAATAAGAATATTTAGTATACTGGTCATCAGCAATGTGCCAGGCAGTGAGCTAGTGCCTCTATTTGTGTTATCTTGTTTTATTCTCACATCACCCTGTGAATTAGAAATATTTTTCATTGTACAGTGGAGAAAACTGAAGCTCGGAGAGGTTAAGTAATTTTCCCATTCTACAGCTAGAAAAGGGAATAGTTGAAAATTGAACTGAGGTCTGTTACCCCAGAGCCCATCCTCCCCATCCTCCCTCAGAGCCCTAGTCTTTCCATACATGTTAGCTTCTAGACAAGTCAGCAAATTCCAAAGCTTTGTAAGTTTTGAGTATTTTGAATGCAATCTCTGTAAATCATACCATGCCCTTTCTTATGTCCATAGATAGGCAAAGCTAAACATAAATGAACCTTGCCCTAACTTGTTTTCATAGGACCATTTTGCATCTGCTCTGGAATCACCCTGCCTTTGCCTTGTCTGGCTGGCTTATAAACAACCGCTGACTTTTCTGTGCAGTTACAGTGCTTGCTGTGCCTCCCTCTTACAAATCCTCCCAATCCCTTCACATTTGCTGCTTCTAAACTGTCAGAGGCTACTAAGTAACAGAGCTATGTTTATTTGAGTATGCCTGAAATGAAGGGAATAGGGCTGAATGAGAATTGGAGTGCTTAGATTACGTGGAAAACGGGCTAATCTGAGTGCATGTGCCTGATGATAAAGTAGTTAACGTGGCATAGAAACGTCACGATCGTGGTGGTTCTGTTTTCATCTCAGGACCCACTAAGGAATTTACTCTTCCTGTTGAAAGAATCAAAAGCAAACCCTCCTTCCACGTCCACCTCCCCAGCAGCGGCAGAAGTTAGTCGTCGGCTGCAGCCTGCTCAGGTTAGTGACAGAAAGACGCAGGCCTCGCAGGCACACAGGGACAAAGCCTTCCCACTGAAATGGCGCCCAAGCCGTGGGCATTCTGGACAGCACGCGGGAGAAATGCTAAACCACTGTGGAAGACCGCAAATGAAGGAAATGTGGAGTAAACGCATAGCAAGGACTAAAATTTTACCTCAAATAATAAGACTCCTGTTACTAGAAAGTGATATCAAAACAGTCAACACACGGGAGACGGGAAGATGGCAGGGCCCACGCGGTGCGGGAAGAGGCGCGCAGAGCTTCCGAGTGCACCCCCTTCCCCAGCTGCACGCGGCCGCCGGGCTCCGAGCATTTCTAACTGAGGCGGAACTGAAAGCATGTACCAGGCCCTGCTGAATGCCTTGGACATGTTAGTGTTTATGTTCAGGTCTCCCAGATGGTTACATGTATACATTTCTCATTCCATGTAGAGCATTCATTCTAAGTCTCTTGCTTTTCCTTAAATCCTGGTTCTGACGCTCTCTCCCAGTACTGTGACAAAGGTTTGAACTTGATTAACCCTATCTGACTATTACAGTCACATTTTTAGTTCCTAGAATGGGAAGTAAGTAGACTCAATGAGAAAGGACTTCCTTAATTAATCTTAATTTTGTTTCAATATGGGCACAATAAACAGGGACCTTGTGACATCTACCAAGAGGCCTTTAGTCTTCTGGCTTCCACATGGATGAGGCTCCCAGGAAGGAAGGCAACCCTGGCTCTAAAAAGCAGATAGTAGGTATTCAGCAAACACCACTGTTCTCATTGGAAATGAAATAAAACTGAATCATAATGTTCGAGAACTAAATGAAATTCACTGAACATTATTTATTAGGGCTCTCTAAGATAATCTTACTAAAATAATGAATACTCATTTTTGTTGATGCTCAAATGGAAGGAAGTTATTATTCAGCAATAGGGCCCTGTAGTTCTCACTGTAGTTCAGGCTTCTGGTGTGGTAGATTCTCTAGGAGACATTTTAAGAGGCCCCCTAGCTCCTGAGAAGAAGAAAGTCTCTCCATATCACCCAGATGTAGAAAAATATGCAGGCCCCGAGAGCTTAAGAAAACCATTCGTTAAGGACAGTCAAAACAGTCAGCTCACAACCAAACTCAGGAATCTCACAAACAAACCATGGGGTTATAGAAGCAAGAAAAGAATGACATTTCTGACAGGCTTTTGTCCCTTCAGTGAACTGCCCGTGGGTGCCCTGGCCATCGGCTTCAGTGTTGAGGCAGCCCCGTGGAAATGACATCCTCCCCTCCTCAGGAGAGCAGAGATGACCATAATTGCTGCTTGTCATTAAAGTATTTTTACCAAATGGACGTGTCCATGTGGCAGTTCCTGTCTGTTGTGGGTTATTTATATCCCTTCAGATCTTCATTACCAAGACTAATGTATACCACATCACTAAAACATTCCTTGACTTTGAATTTCCTTCATTCGTTTCCAGGAAGGAGGCTGCTAATGGAGCAGAAAGCTGAGTCAGCACAGACATGCTTGCAGCTTCGTTGACTAATATTAAACAGGATCCTTGGACGTTTCTGGCCAGAAGTGTGTTTTTTGGCATTTTTTTGTTTATCAGTTTTGTGAGACCCTTTCAGAAAGAACACAGCCTGTTTCTGACCCTATCAAGTTCATTCATCTTGCTTTTGAATTTACTTCTTAAAATTCTGTTCTCCCATTTATTGTTTCATTTGATAACCGTTTTTAGTTTAGCTTAGTTTGCTTTTTGTAGCTTTACTGACATATAATCAACAAATAACTGTGTAAATGTAAGGCACACAATGTGTTGACTTGATACATTTATATATCTCAAAATGATTACCATCATAGTATCAGCTACTGCCCATCACACAGTTACCATTTCTTTTTGTGGTGAGAACATTTTAGACCCACTCCCGTAGCAACATTCAAGTATATGATACAGTATTATCAGCTATAATTGCCACACTGTACATCAGAGCCCCAAACTTGTCAATCTTATTTGACAGCAGTGTTGAGTCCCTACTTTGTGCCAGGCCCTGTGCCAGGCACTAGGACTGAAAGAATGGGACATGACTGCTGCCCAAGAAGAGTTCTAGCTCCTCCACTAGCTAGCTGGGGGACTTGCTTAAGGTACTTTACCTTTCTGTTTCCTTGTCTAAAAATTAAAATTAAAAAGGACGAACTTATAGGTTACTGAAAGAAATAACTAAGATATTAAAGTATTTAACACAACGCCTAACACACTATAAATGCTCACATATAGTAGTCACAGTCATGCAAAGTATTAGTATTTTATGAAGGGCTGGCTCCAACACTATCTCCTTTGAAATAGCTCCACCAGTCTTGCCAACTGAAAGGAGCTTCTCCTTTTGCTCTTCTCAGTCCTTTGCAGCCAGAGTTACCACTTAATCTATTCACCGTGTGTCACAGAACTGTATCCATATTTGTCATCTCCACTAACCTGTGAGTTCCTTGGGGGCATGGACTGCTTTTCATTTATTTCCATTCATTCGTCATTCATCCATTCATTTGACAAGAATATACTAAGCATCTGTTATATGCCAGGTACCATGCTAGCCACTGGAAACACAGCAAAGAGCAAAAAAAGCCAAAACACCAATGGTCTTCATCCTTACTATCAAGCTTGGTGGTGAAGACAGGTAAGGAGACAGATAATTACTGACCAGCCTATGAAAGGTGCAGGTACAGGGACCTATGAGAACAAACAGGAGGAGAAACAAACTCAGACCAAGGAGTCAGGGAGGTGCCTTAGAGAAAGTGGCCTATGGACTTAACTCTGAAGGGCCAGTGGTAGCGAGCCAGGACAGGGTGAAAGGGGCGAGGCAACACAGTCCCGACAAGAGAAACACCCAGGGGTGAGAGAGGCCAATGTGCACTCAGGGAACTAAAAAGTTTCGTTTAGCTACAGGAGAAACTCTAGAGAGAGGAGAGGAGAAAGATGAGTTGGAGAGGCAGGCAAACACTGGATCCTGCAGGCCTGTAGGCCAAGTGAGAAAGTCTTGTCTTTAAGAGTAAGAAAAGTCACCACAGGGTTTTAAGCAAAAAAAAAAAATGACACAATGGTCATCTGAACTAGAATAGTGGGGGGGGCACGGGGGGAGAGACACTTCTGGAAGATCAGAATCAGCAGGACTCAGTGACTGAGTCCTGCTACTGTCCAGGGAGAGGGAGTGGGGGGAGTCACAAAAGACAGGAGGGTTTCTGGCTTTGGCAGCAGGAGTAAATGGCCATGGATTTTCTGAACTGGCACAAACAAGAGGAAGAGCTGGCTTCAAATCTGGAGAAGGATAATGAATTCAGTTTTAAAATACCACTGATGTGCCTGTGGGATACCACATGGAGATATTAAATGGGAATTTGGATAGAAATTTTCGGAGCTCCAAGGGCTGAAGCGCAGGTTCTGGTGTCTGCTGCAGAGAGATGGGAACTGAAGCCACGAGAGGGAACAGTCACGCAGGGAGGCTGTGGAGGGTTAAAGGAGAAGACAGTCTAGAACAGAACCCCGGCAAATTCCATCATCTGACAATAGTTAAGTGGCTAGAAAAGGAGACGTATGGCCAAGCAGATGGCAAGGTGCCCAGCAGAATGCTCTGCCACAGAGGCCCATGGAAAATCGTGCTTCCAGGAGAAGGGAGTGGTCCGCGGTGTCACACTGAAAGCCAGGACAGCATTTGATGGCCTTGGCTGGAGCAGTTTCAGGAGAGTTGAGAACGGGAGCCAGGCTGTGAAGGGCTGAGAAATGAGTGGGAAATGAGGACATAGAGACAGCAAGTGTAGTAAATACTATTAACAAACTTTGCCTGTGATGGGGGAGGGAGAAGGAAAGGGAGTGGAAGAGGGAAGAAGAGAGGACCTGGAGGGGCCATGGGGTTGAAGAAGTTACTGTTGTTTTGTTTTATTTTAAAATGGAAGAGATTTCACGGTGTTTAAATCCTGATACAAAAGCAGTAGCTCTCCCTCAGAGAAACACGTGTGTAATGAATCGTATGTTCCTAAAATGTTCTTTTCTTCATTCTTTCACGTCCCAGCAGCCTTGTAAGGCAGGGGAGAGGAGGGACTATGCGCGACTTTCTTCTTGATGATGTGTAGTGAGTAAAGTCGAACAGTAACGAGAGAGATTTTGCCTGTAACCACACAGTAAGTGAGTGTAGAGCCAGGCTGGAACTTGGGTCATGTGTCTAGATGGAAACCTGACCAACAGCGACCTGTGATATGGTACCAAAGATTCTCGGAGGTTGTTAATAATTTTCCAGCATGGCTTCCCTTCTTTACTCAAGTCTCTTTCTCTACCTCTTACACTGCAGAGTAATGATTTCTTTCCTTGTCTATCTTTCCCCAGGAACCGGGGAGCATCTTGGGGACAGAAGCGTGTCTGAACTTTGTGTCCCCAGTGCCACACAGAGTCTTGCACATAAGGAAGAGTTCAGGGTTTCTCAGAAAATGCCGGGCACTGAGCCAGGAACTTGCATCTATCTCAGTGGTTCTAGACCCAGGCTGCACATTGCAAACGCCTGGGGAGTTTTAACAACTGCTAGAGCTCTGACCCCACAGCCAACCAATTCAATCACACTCCAGGGGAAGGAGTATGTTTTCAAACCTTCCCGGTAATACTAAGACACAGCCAGGGTTGAGAACCACTGTTTTCATTATTTAACTTAATCATATTAATAGTCACTGGGGTAGTTTACATTATTCCAAGTCAAGGAGTAAGGAAACAGGCTCATAGAGGGCAACTGTACACAGAGACCATTCCAATGCTGGTCTGGATGTATTTCAAGTAGGTGCTTAGTAAAATGCCTGTTGAACTCAAGTAAATGGATTTTCAACTCTCTGTTACACTGCTCATCTCAGCATATTTATCTGTGTCTATATGCACCCTGTCTCAACTCAGAAAAAGAAGTCATCATACCTTGGAAATTATACCATAAAAACACACCTAGAAATTCTAGAGGTCAAAGTGGTAAGAGTGTAGCACCTTACAGCCTCACATCAGCAGGAATTTGGTGTCAAAAAAATGACAGCTAATCCAATGACTAGAGCGAACATTCACTTTTGAGTTTATGGAATGTTTCCAATTTAACATACTCAGGCCTGTTATCTTATCTATGACAGCAAAGTCCTAGGAATTTCAGTGTTTTATAAGTAGTAGGTAAAGGCGTTACGTGAGTGAGTGTTAGAGCAAAATACACTGGAGTAAGAAAAAATGAATACAAGCTAGAGTTACTTGCCCGAATGTGGCCGTGTTATGCATTAGGTCATGGCCATATTCATTTAACAAAAATCCAGAAAAAAATCTAGGCACATAAACACTAAAAAATAAACACTAGTTAGAACTAATAAACAAATGCAATACAGTTGCAGGATACAATGTTAACATATAGAATTATGTTGTTTCTATACACGAACAATGAATTATTCAAGGAGAAAATTAAAAAATTTAGAAAACAATAATTATATTCATGACAGCAACAAAAAGAATAAAATACTTAGGAATTAACCAAAAGAGTGAAAGGCCTATACACTGAAAATTATAAAACATTGATGAAGGAAATCAAAGAAGACAGAGATAAATGGGAGACATCCTGTGTTCATGAATTAACATTAAAATCTAGACTATCTAAAGTTGGAGGCATCATATTTCCTGATTACAAAATATTTTATAAAGCTATAGTAATCAAAACAGTATGGTACTGGCAGAAAACAGAAATATAGAACAATGAAACAGAATAGAAAACGCAGAAGTATTTACAGGTAGGTCAGCTAATCTTTTAACAAGGGTGCTAATAACACACAATAGGAAAAGGATACTCTCTTCAAAAAATGATGTTAGGAAAACTGGATATTCTCATGTAGAAGAATGACCTTGAACCCTTATCTCATATCATATACACAAATAAACTCAAAATGGGATTAGAGGATTAATCGTAAGACCTGAAAGTATAAAGCTACTAGAAAAAACATTAAGAAAAATGCTTCTTGACATTAGTCTGGACAATGACTTTTTGGATATGACACAAAAGGCACTGGCAACAAAAGCCAAAATAGACAAGTACAAATGCATCAAACAAAAATGCTTCTGTACAGCAAAAGGCAACCTATAAAACGGGGGAAAAATATAAATCACATATCAAATAAGGGATTCACACAACTAAATAGCAAAGAAACAAATAACTTACTTTAAAACTGAGCAAAGGACCTGAAAGACATTTCTCAAAAGAAGAAATATGAATGGCCAACAGGTATATGAAAAAGTGCTTAATATCACTAATCATCAGGGAGATGCAAATTAAAACCACAATGAGCTACTATCTCATATCTGTTAGAAATGCTTTTATTAAAATGACAAAAGATAACAAGTGCTGTGAGAATGTGGAAAAAGGAGAACCCTTGTGCACGGCTGGTGGAAATGTAAATTGGTACATTCACTATGGAAAACATTACAGAGGTTCCTCAAAAAATAAAAAAATAGAACTACCTTATATTTCAGCACTCCCACTTCTGAGTATATATCCAAGAGAAATGAAATCAGGATCTTGAAGAGCTATCTGTATTGCCCTGCTCATTACAGCATTATTTATAACAGTCGAGGCATGGAAACAACCTAAATGCCCATGGACAGGTGAATGGATACAGAAAACGTGATATGTATGAACATACATATACATCATACATGGACTACTGCATACTTTTAAATGATTCTTTAACCAGGAGAACATTAGTATCCCAAACATCAAAAACTATGTGATTTTCCTTTCTTTCTTTTTCTTTCTTTCTTTCTTTCTTTCTTTCTTTCTTTCTTTCTTTCTTTCTTTCTTTCTTTCTTTCTTTCTTTCTTTCTTTCTTTCTTTCTTTCTTTCTTTCTTTCTCTCTCTCTCTCTCTCTCTCTCTCTCTCTCTCTCTCTCTCTCTCTCTCTCTCTCTCTCTCTCTCTCTCTCTCCTCTCTCTCTCTTTCTTTTTTATTTTTGTCTTGGTGCCAGGGATAAACAGTATTCCGAGTCATCTTCCCTGGTTAGCAGCTTTGTGGGACTGGAGAACATTGTTGATAACCACCAAAGCTGTCAGATCTCCCTTAATAATCCAAATGTATTACTCAGAGATTTGCCAATAAGCTTTTGATAAAAAAAGGAAGAAAGAATAATTTGTTAAACATTGAATAATGGGATTTCCTCAAAGCCAAGGGAAGCCTTGTGGTGGAGTTAATACCACAAGCCTCCTTTGCCTTAAGGAACCCCTTCCCTGTGCTCTCCTCTGCATCCCATTTTGGCGTCTGTCCTAATCTCTCTGTTAAACTTGACTGTTTTCCCCACTAGACTGAGGCTTCCGCCAGCAGGGGCCGTTTCGTCTCGGTGTCCTTAAACTTGGCACGGGCCTGGCTACAGGCCTCTGCTCTGTGAGTGTGAGAAGAAAGGGAGCCTTCTTCTTCTTCTTCCTAAAAGGGAATTTCTTAAATGTGTAACAGGGTTGGTACAACTTTTAAATCTCTGTGAGACCGTTCATGTAAATTGCCAAATGAGAAAAAAATTCCTCATTAGACTGTGTCAAGGTTGTTGGTTTGGGAAATGTGATACCCAAATCCTGGGGCATTCCCTGATCTTCACTGAACAACTATCCTGATTAGTCATGAGGCCAAGGTTTTAATGAACTATTTGTATAAATTCTGCTTGGTCCTATAACCCCAGATCCCTGTGCAGATACTGCCCAAATTCCTTCAGGGACACACTGTTCTCAGGAGCTGAGCTGCCTGTAACTGGTGTCCCCCAGTGACTTCTGCTCCCATCACTCAGCTACGTCCCAGCCATCTGAACTGCTTTGACTTCCTCCAGTAATTCTTTTCTCTTTTTTCTTTTTTTAAATATGTCTTTATTGATTTCAGAGAGAGGAAGGGAGAGGGAGAGAGAGAGAAACATCAATGATGAGAGAGTCATTGACCGGCTGCCTCCCGCAAGCCCCGCACTGGGGATGGAGCCCGCAACCCGGGCATGTGCCCCGAACGGGAATCAAACTATGACCTCCTGGATCCTAGGTTGACACTCAACCGCTGAGCTACGCTGGCTGGGCCCTCCAATAATTCTTATGTTTTCCTGCTTCTGGGGTCTGGAACCAGCCTGGACTAATCTTCCCGAAATCTTTGTCTGACTAGCTCCTATTTACCTTTCGTTTTGGGGGATGTTTCTTCCTGACTCCTTCCTAAGATAATTGACTCAGCCAGATGCTAAACTCCGGAGAGCAGGGCTGTCTTCCACAGTGCCGAGCATGATGCCGTATTCATAATGTGTTAAATGAGTGGGAAAAGGAGAAGGGAATCCACACTTATTCCGTACCGATAGTGCGTGAGGTGCTGTCCTGGCCCTACCTCACTTAAGTCATTTAATTCTATGACAACACTGTGTAAGGCATCACAGTCTCCAGTTTACAGATAGAGAAATGAAGACTCTAAGAAGCTGAATAACTTAAGGCCACACAGCTGGAAAAGGCAGAGCAAAAACTGTATCCAAAGTCTGTATCCATTGTTCCATTTGCTTTTCCTGGAGTCTGTTGCATGTGAGATGAGCAAAAAACCTTTGTTAAATGAATGAAAAAGTAAACACTTAGGGATCACAGCTCTAAACAACACAGGGTGGGGAAAAAGTAGGTTTACAGTTGTGAGCATGAGAAACAGAATTTATTCTTGTATTATTTATTATTGTATTATTTTCCATACCGACAGCTGTAAACCTACTTTTGCCCAACCCCGGATAATCCATTTCAGGAAGAAAACACATACCCAAATAATAATGAAGACTATATTTGGGTGATTTCTTCTTATCATCATTATCGTCATCCCTGTCATTCTATCTTCTTGAATTTTCTAAGTTTTGTTTATTGAATATGGATTCATTATTAATTATCACGTATTAAGAAAAATAGGCAAAAATAAAGAAAATATTTATCTGTATATTCCATTTTAACAATGAGCAAGGTATATCATAGAAAAGAGGTAAAAAAATCCCCTTATCTCTTCTTTTGCTTTTCCCCGTAGTATTTACTGCCTTCTGTTTAATGTACTTACCCTCATTGTCTGTCTCCTCCAGTAAACTATAAGCTTCACAAGGGTATGCCCTTTGCTCACCGATGTATCCCAAATGTTAAGATTAATGCCTGGTACAGAATAGGCCTTCATAAATACTTATCAAATGATTAAATAGTCACATTATTTTCAAAATCCTTAAACGATGCCTTGATTTCCCGTGCTGTTTGGCTTAGTTTTGCAAACACATTCCTGGTTATAAATGAAAGGATTCTGCTCAAACTGCAAGACATATTTCATCAAAATAGGGATTCTTAGTCGATGGAAATGGTTTCCAAAGGAAGCTACAGGTTCCATGACAATAGTAACACATCAAAGCTTGTTCACATCTGTTAAGGTATTTAATCCTCACAAAATCACAGTGATAAAGGCAGCCAAGAAGTTACTATTTTTCCCATTTGATAGACCAGAAACCTGAGAGAGCAAGTAGTCCATGTGCATGGCCTAAGGCCCCTCAGGTAAAATGGTGTCACAAAGCAGGGACCGAAACACAGACCTGACAAGAAACATGGGTTTGGAAGAGGCAGGAAGAGGAAATGGGATTTGAGGAGACTTCCAGGAGGCGTGCTCTACTGCAGAGTCCAGTCGGACTAGTCAGAGGCAGGCAAGGAAACAAGGGTGGGGAGGTGGTTGGAGGAGTGGGAGGAGGGACAGAGCGGAGCTGTGGTTCCAAACACCTTGCATTTTCCCCGCAGATGTGCACTATGGAGCCCAAGTCTCCAGACCTCCCAAATCCACTGTGTCCTCTCCACCCCAAGGCTTCAGCCCAGTCACATCATTTCTTGCCTAGACAGTGGCCACCACCTGTGCACTGGCCTCACTCCTCCAGCCTTGCCCCTGGCAGTCTAAACTCCACACCGCAGCCAGGCTGATTCTTCCATGGGGAAGTCTCTACCATGTTATTTTTCTGTTTTACTTCTTTATTATTTCTTTATTATCTGCAGGATAAAATCAAAACTTCTTAGCATGGCTTTCAATGCCTTCACGCTGACCTCTCCAGCTTATCTCCTGTCACACATTTCCAAGGATACCTCCCATTTTCCCCATGTCCCACACCCCATAAATCTTTTGTCACCCTCTGAATGTGCTGTGTCCTTTTGTACGTCTATGCCTTTGACACATGCTGTTGACCTTTTCTGTTCCTGGTGAAGTCCTAGTCATCCTTCAAAGGCAGCTCAAATGCCACCCCCTTCGGGAAGTTTTTGGTCCTTCCAACTCCGCAGGGACGGTTAAATTGCATCTGTATGCGTGTGTCTGGAGTACATCTTACACTCCTCTGGCACAGCAAGGTGTTGTCCTGTTTGTTTATCTCCCCGTCCCCAGCCCCTCCTACCCTTAATGGCAAGGACTGTCTTGGTCACTGTAATGTCACTGACATGTGACATGATGCTTGGCACTTATTAGTGCTCCAAAGCACTAAAGCCAGTGGTTCTCATAGTGTGCTCCCTGGGCCAGCAGAATCAGCGCCACCTGGGAACTTGTTAGAAATGCAAATTCTCAGGCAATGCCCCAGATCCACTAAACTGGAAGCACTGAGGGGGATCCAGTCCTCCAGGTGATCCTGATGCACACGAAAGCTTGAGCACTGCTACACTGATAGATCAAAGGACTCAAACGGAACTTCTGTGCAGAAAGAATCAGAAAGGCTTCCCAGGGGAGGAGGCACTAAAATTGGGCTGACAGAGGCAAGATCTACATAAGAAGGGAAAGGAAGGAAAGGCCTTCTTGAGAGAGGAAATGACAAGAACCAAAGCAAGGAGATAGAGAGCACAATGCACGGTCAGCTGCCTGGAGGGCAGAGAGAGTGAGCGTGAGTCCAGGGAGGTGGTCTGCGGTGGCTCTCCCCCGGCCCACACGCTCCCGCTCCTTCCCGGCAGCCACTGTTTGACTCAGCTCTGCGTCGGACTGCGGACTCGGGGCAGGGCTAGGAGGATGTTTGATGAGGGACTGATCGGGCAGCTTATCTGAAGAACACCAGAGGGAGGGGTTTTCTGTGAGACCAGCCATATCATGCAACTGTTGCTGAAAAGGACAGTGCAGAGAAAATGGCTCCACTGCCGTTAGAGCATAAACTTTCCCATCTGGCTCCATCTAGTGTCCTAATGGGCAGATTTCTAGCGTAGGACATTCTATCCACAGAGGAAACGTCCTCTGATGTGCTTCAGTGGCAGGGGTGGCAGGAAGGCAGGGCAGCCAGGGGCCTTGCTTCAGTTACCAACAACTTTAGGTCTGAGCTTTCTGGATTTTTTCCTTTGGTTATTCCATTTGAATTTCCTGTAGCTTTGTTGTTGTTGTTGGTGGTGGTGGTGGTGGTGGTGGTGCATGTGGTGTGTGCGGTGTGTGTGAGAGAGGATGAATGAGAGACAAGTCCTCTGCATATGCCAAATTCCAAAGGCTGTGCACCAGCATCTTTGAATTCCAGGATCAGGGCATACGTGACAGGTTTTGGCGATGTTCTGCAATCTCCACCAGGGGGTATCCCAGACTCTAGCTAAGAAAATCACAAGCAAACCAGGACTTGGGAGGGGGTCATTCTTCTTTAACGCTAATCAATAAACTATTGTCAGTGCCTTTCATAAGGATGGAATGAATACTATTCTAAAAAAATAGTCAGAGATAGAAACATATGTACAAGAGTGTTCGTTAAACTGTAATAGTAAAAAATTGGAAGTTACTTAAATGTTCAAAAAAAATGGTTAAATAATATTCACATGCATACTATGAAACAGTTCTTAAAATTATATTTTTAAATAATATTTAATAACAGAAAATGGTTATGATATAGTGTTGAGTGAAAAAAGGAAAATACAGTAGGACAGTCATTTTATTAAAAATGTACAAAAATACAAAGAAAAATGTTTGTGAGAAATACAGTGATCTATCGACTTGTGGGATTAGCAGCTATTTAAATTTAAATTTCTCTATTTTGATATATTTTTACAATAAGAATATTTATAGTTTAAATATGGAATTAAATTAAGAATTGGGCAGTAGCATAAAAAGAAGGCCTATGTTAGAAAATAAAAAGTGGGATATCAGTCAAATTGGAAATGTATATGTAGTTGCAGTTGTTTGGAAAAACATTTTGCCAATATTAGCTAGTATGTCCCAAGCCCCATTATTTATGACCTAGAGGTCACATCCTTGGTGTTTTAATAAACTCCTCTCTATTTTTAAAGAATTAAATAAATTAACTTGTACCTCTTTAGGCAATTTATTTTTGAGAATAAAATGCCATCTATGAGACAACAGATATGTAGGCGAATTAAAAAGTTTAACCAGATGCATCCAGAGTGGAAAATCATACATTCTTGACATTGTCCATCCTCAATGAGATATTCATGAATAGCATTGTTTGGAGAGCAACAGTTATACTTTCCCAGATATTTTCACACAAACCTCACAGAAATCCCACGAGCAAATCCTGGTTGATAGATTTACTATCCTTTTTGTCTGAAAAAACACTGGCTCAGAAATGGCAAGTTAGGTAAGGCGTGCTGATGTTCCTATGTGCCCAGCACCAAGCTGGACATCGCGCCTGTCCTCTCACAGATTTATCTCAGTGAATCTTTATAATGATTTTATGATATATGTGATATGAGCTTTGTTTCAGAAATGAGAAAATTGGGGCTCAGGGAGGAGAAACGACTTCCGCAAGGTCACAGAGCCAGTATGCAAGTAGCCACGCCTGGCTCAAACGGATATTTGTCCACTCAAAACCCCAGCACTTCCTTCCACACTCTTTGCCTCCACGAGGGGTCACCAGGGGAGAACTGAAAGGATGGGGGAGGGGATGCAAGATCCGAGGCTCTCAGAAGGCACCACCGTGGCCCAGCTCCTACTCTGCACTCCAGTGACCTTGAGCTTGAAAGGGACAAAGCAGCAGACTCCCCTGATGATCTGTGATGAGTCAAGAGGAAAGGCAGCTCTCGGGAAACAGCTGGTCTTTCTCCAGCAGCCGGGCAAGGGAGATAAACAGATCAATGCAGACACTCGCCTCCACCTAATGAGCTAATGGCGCAGGCAGGGCGCTGCCTTATTGCATTGCTGGTCATGCTCACAGCCTACTGCGGGGAGCGGGGCACGACTCCCCTCCCCACCCCTAGTGAAGTCCAGCTCCTTTATCTTAGAGCTAGGAGCGGCTTGTTCCTTTATTTGTTTCTTCATGTTTGTTTGTGTGTGTGTTTGTTTTTCCTCACTTACCTAGAACAATGTTAAGTGCATTCTGATTCCCAAAGTGACTGGCTGTGGGACTTGGGGCACATCCCTGCCCTTCTCTGGGTGCCAGTTTCCTATGTGAACCATGCAAACATGGGAGTGGCTGGAGTAAAACCCATTTTTGTGCCAAGTACAATGCCATGAGCAGAAATAGCTCACCTGACACTGACAGTTACATTAAGCTACTGGCTGGATCCTGCTCCTGCCTCTGCAAACCTAGACAACTTGTTAATAATGATGCGATTCTAATAATAATTACACATGTATGTTTATTGAACATATACTCACTCAGAGACAACTAGTGTCCCTCATCACTAACATCAAGCTCTTGCTCTCTTTTCTTGAATGGTCTTTCCCTCTAAGTTTCTTTCTTGACTCTTCCCAGTGTCCTCAGCTGTATTTCCTCTGGTCTGCTGCACCCCCTGCCTTCAGAGGCTGCCCGACCATCCCACTGAGTCAGGTCTTGGGTCGTCCCTGCTCCTCCACTGGGGTATTCCCAGCATATGGAGGGTCCTGGGTTTAAGTCTGCCAAGTGGCCATTCCTTAGTGGCCAGAGGAAGCTGCCTGAGGTTGGGAGCAGGGGCAGGAATCTCCCCAGACCCCCAGCCTGAACACTCAGAACCCTAAAGAGAGACTCACTGCTATGTAGAAGCACAGAAGACTGAGTGGGCTGTTTCCAAGCTACAAGGATGCCAGGTGGGTCACTGTTTTCAACCCAAGTCTAGAGACTATAAAGTGTACTCAGAGAGGCATTCTTTGAGCCTATTAAAAATAGAACCTTTATATATGTCCTTCTCTGAGAAGTCCTCAGAGGGATTTTGTCCTAAAAGTATCCTTAGGGTTGAACTACCTCAGTAGGTAACAAATTTTTAAAACTGTGAAACTCTGTGTACAGAAGAAATGACATTTAAACCCCATAGTATAAAACAGATGCAGTGGGTGAGATGTTAAGGCTCAGTTAGAAAATCACTCATCTAGTCCAACTCTTATATTCACCCTGTTGGTGGGGAGGCTTTGACCAAACCTGGGTCTCCAGACTCATAGTCCAGTGCTCTTTCCCCTGCACACCTGGCTGGACTCAGACATTCATCGATCCATTCCCTATCCAAGCCATATTTACTGAGATTCTGCTATGTTGAATCTATTGGGGGTATTACAGCAAGACATCATTCAAGTTGACAGAGAATACACAGACCATGGATACACTGGCCAAAGGAAGAAAGGCAGAAGCCTACAAATGGGCTAGATTAGGGTTTCTTAACATTGGTTCTACTAAAATGTTAGACCAGATAATTCTTCATTGTGAGGCGCTCCTCTATACATTGTAGGGTGTTTAGCATCCATGGCCTCTACCCACTAGATGCCAGTAACTGCCCCTTCCAGGTCTTGGCAACCAAAAATGTCTCTAGACACTGCCAAATGCCCTGGGGGTGAAAAATCACCTGCAGTTGAGAACAACTGGATTAGTTACCAAAGATGAGCAACATAAGTGATCTCACCAGGTTGCACAAAATTAAAAGGCCAGGTAAATGACAAAGTATTATAAGAACTCCTAGAAGAAGGGGCTTCCCTATACCTAGGTACTCAGTATGTGTAATCCCTGTGACCAGCAGGAGAAACCTTTGCTCTCTGAAAGGAGGATGGGGTGTGGGGAAGAGCCCCTACCAGGGTGGTGACATGAGCACAGTGAGGAGGTAGGAGGGGCAGGCTCAGCTGAGTGCAGGCTGGCCCTGATAGGTACATGCCATTGTCCTCACACCCCATGGCTGCCTAAGGATTTCCAGGCCTGGCAGCTGCATGGAAAGACTCCTGGATCAAGACAAGGCACCTGCCTCCACTCTTCCCTCTGCTACTAATTCACAGTGTGACACTGGCCAAATCTTTCTCCCTTCTGGACTTCGGTTTCCTTACCTGTAACAAGGACAGGGACTGAGGACTGTAGTCTCACCAATGATCCATAAGTTCCCTCCCAGTTCCAGGATTCTGTTTTCTAATTTTTGCCACAATTCTCCAAAGAGTAAAATCAAGCCAGGTCGATGACTACTTGATCTTAGGCTTTCTCAGCCACATCTGAAAACCCGCTTCTTCAGAAAGGCAGATTCCAAAGAGGAATATAGAGTGGGCTCGTGCCCCTATCCATACCTGGGAATAATCATGATAATAGTGCTTAATTTTCATATGTGGCTTTATAGTTTACAAAGTACCTTGCATATGAGACTCACATACATGATTCTCAAAACAACCCTGTAAGCTGGGAATAGTTCCTGCCACGTCATGGATGAGAAAACCACTGCTCAGAAAGGCTGAGTGCCTTTGCCTAAGGTCACAGCCAGACCTGGCCGACTTCAAACTCCTTGTTGTGCGGGGTGTAATCAGCTGCCTGCGTGTCACTAAGCACACTGGAAACGAACTATTGCTCCCAGGCTCCTGGAGATAGGACGTAAAGGCCAAGTACTGAGACACTCGGGCTGAACACACAGGGAAGAGACAGCACACCGAGGATACTGTGCCCACTGTGATAGTGGTGACAGAGCAGGCCATGGGCTTTGAAAGAATGGAAAAAATTAAAACAACAACAACAGAAATCTCCCCACTGTTTGCCTGCCAAGGCCTTGCCCTGGGATACGGGTATGGAGCGCTACTTAAGGCTTAATTCTATTGATTACACATTCCATTTTCCAAAGTGCCATTTGCCTGAAGGAGCAGGTGGTGTTTTCGGCATCCATTTAGCTGATGTATTAGCCATGTGGCTCAGTGCATCAGCAGGCCCGAGTCATCAATTTACAGGGAGATGACAGAGGGAATCACTCACTGCAGAATTGTAATGGGGAGAGGGGGTGGGGAACAGAACACAGAGAAAGAGACAAAAACATTAGAACTGTGGCCCTTACTGGGGCAGGGTTAGCAGGGCAATGATAGATAGATAGATAACCCAACACAGGACCTTTGGATGGAGACAGCAAACATGCTCAGGGTAACTCTGTGGCAGGGCCTGTGCTGGGCACTGGGGACACAAAGGGGAATCGCAAGAATTCCCCCTAGAAAGACTCAGTTTAGCGGAGAAGGCACAGTATTAATGGCAATATCAGACATATGCTACAGTAGGTAACAGGAAAGTGTTTTAAAATTCCACAGCTTTGGTTCAAACCCCAGCTTTATTATTTACTAGCTATGCGGTTGTAGGCAAAGTTAGACTGGAAGCTCCTGGAGAGCAGGCACTATATGTCTTATACAGTTATGGATGCCAAGTGTCCCAGCCCACAGTTTGGTGCTGGCATCCTAATCACCAAAGGATATTAATAGTATAATTATAATAACAATAAAAGTAATAATGATGGAATAACATTTATTGAGCCCTTGCTATGTACCAGGTAAATGCCTAAGTGTTATACATCTTTTAATCCTCTTAACAGCCTTTGAATTAGGTACTGCTACCATCTTTATTTTATAGATGAGCTGTTGGAGCCTCGAGGAGATTAAATAACTTTCCCATAGTCACAGTTTATAAATTGTGGTGAAGCCAAGATTCAAATTCAGATCTGTCTGGCTCCACAGCCACGTGACCATTCCGCACTAGAAGTTCAACTATTCCAGTTGTACTCAAGTTTATTTATCCTTACAGAGTTTCCATTTCCTTACAAGTCAAGTGGATCTAATACTCCGTTTCTTCTTCATTGGTTGTTGTGAGCATGAAACAAGACAACATATTTAGAGCATTAGTTAGCACATTCTAAAAAGCTCAACAAATGGTACCTATTAGTATCATTATTCTTAAGATTACTATGCGCAGGGAAGCTCTTTGCGGGGCAGAGCCCACCTAATTTAAGGGGGGCTTCTCCAGTGCCTTTGTGAATATCTAGCCTTCCCTGACGAGACCAAGGTGCCTCCTCTGGCCCCTATTCTTGCTAGTGCTCCACTATGATTCTTTTTAATTAGGTGATTAACAATTTACTTACTAAGACTTTTCTCATTTGGCATGCATGTGTGAGGTGGATCACAGCAAAGGCAAAATGTGAGTAAAGCCAATAATAGCTTTAGAGATTGTGTTCCAATAAAAAGGCTCATTGGTCCTTGAGTTTCACGGAAAAAATGTATCTGACAAAACTGCAGGGTAATTGGGAGGAAGATGCTAACCATGTGCCTTGGAAGGGAACCCCACCACCACTGCTCTGGCTTGAGAATTCGCCACATGCCCTGAGAAAGCAGCGACACGGGGGAAAGGAGTCACCGGCGCTCACCCCCTCATTCAGTTACATTTACTCAACACGCACTACAGAGGTCTTGATTGATTCCAGATACCGTACGAGGAACTGGACTTACGAAGATAAATAAGATTTTATTGCTACTCATAATTTAGAAGGGTGATGCTTGCATAGCTACAAAATAATGTGATCATTCATTCACTGCCATGTTATTAGAAATAATGGCAATTTAGAATCATCTAAACTATAAACACTAGGAGATTTTAAATAAAGCCTGGTATATCATTTCAAAAAAGTATTACTCAATCATTTAAAGTATTTATAAATAATTTCAAATAATGTGATAAAATGTTCACAAATGTTAAATGATATAAAACTGCAGATACAGTATGTTATCAACTATATATACATATATGCAAAAATTAGTCAGGAAGATGTTCAACATATTAATGATAATTATATCTGTGGATGGCATGAGGGTGCTATTTCCCTCTGATATAATATTTTTCTGTATTTATAAAATTTTCTACAATAAACACAGAAGAAATTAAACAGAAAATTTCTATTAAAAAAGTAGAAAATAGTTACTATATTAAAAGTATGTATAGGATACTCCTGGCACAGAAAGAGTGACTTTTCCACTTTTCCATTTTACAGAAGAATATATTGAGGCTCTGAGAAATTAAGGAAGCTTTCTGAGGCTTTCCAGCCCATACATGGTTTAGGCACAGCTGACAATTGTCATGTGATTCTAAATCTGGACATTTTTCTGCTGAACTACAGGGACTTGCTAAGAGCTAGTAGCTGGGTCCCTGCCTGGAATGTGAGCACTGACCTGCAAAGGTCTCAGAGGGCCTGGCAGAGCTGCTGTTCTGATTGTCCCAGAAAACCCACAAGTCAAAGAGAGGGCCTGGGGATAACTCCATGATGGCTCTCTAGCCGTGGATCTGAAGGAAGAAGTGCAAAGCACTATAAAAATAACCTTAACTGTTTGCATTTCAACTTGCCAGATTTATTTAGAAGAATACTTGAATTAGAATAATAATATAGGGCTGGGCACGTAGTTCACGTTTTTGTTTAGATTTAGAACATACAGCATCAGAACTGAGATGCTTTCAGTGTTCGAATATTTTAACATCACTGTATTGTGTGCTTAGCATCCATGATGAAATATATATTTTCAAGTCTAATTTACTTTTAACTTCATTATAGTCCCTTACAACTGGCATTCAATGAATTCTGCATTTGGCCACATAGCCTATCTCCAGTTTTTTGCTATTGTATGTTTGTGTACATACTTTTGTGGGCATCTAAAACCCCACTATTCCAAGAAAATTCCTTCTTAAACACAAGTATTTCCTGCCTTAAAAATAACCCATTTTCTCCATTATCAGTGAAATCGAAAGGATGGGGCCACTGAGATGTTAATGAATTCAACCTTCCAATTCTACTCTTACATCTGGTTCAGAGGGACCCACTACGGGGCCTAGGCTTTACTAACGCAAATGTTGTTGACCCATCTCTCTGCCAAGAGACTATCTAGACATGTACAATAGGAATTACAGTCAGACCTGTCTGATATTTTGCCAGCTTTCCACCATATAAAAACTACAGCTTTAAAAGCATCTTTCTATTTTGTCATTATAGAAAGTGTGTTTGTCGAGGAGAGTAAGTATGTATTTAACAATTTGTTAGCTAGATTTATAACTTATAAATATTTAGACATTGTTGGCTTCAGTGTGTTCTTTCACCTGAATCCTACAAATGTTCAAGGTGGGCCTGCAACTTCCCCCAGCTCCCGATTTTCTGACAGGGTCTTGTGTGGGAGAAAGACTTACCCAAGAGACTATGTCTTGTTCATCTCTCACTGCTATTGCTTATCGCAGTCCTCAGCACTTAGAACACACTCAGTAACTGATGAATTGAAGAAAACTAATTTGGAGGGTTTCTCCATTTATTTTGTATTTTACACTGGGGATTTTACAAGAGCAACAGAAAGGATGAATTCAGGAGACATAAAGCCAATAGTGTTTACTAAACAATTACCTTATATATACACCTTATCTATCTATATATAGATATAGCTACTCAACAAATTATAATTAACACACATATCCAACTTCAGTATGACTGCAGCCTAAGGGGATGGATGGAATATGCTGACTGACTGATGCAGGAGGTGGTCATGTGTCTCATCTTTGAGTGAAGGGGTGTGTGTCCCTCTTAAACCACATATTTGAGCGAGTCCCCCAAGCAAGATCAGTGTGCTATTAGCAGAAGAAGGGGAAATGGATGCTGCACAACAAAATGTTTAATGTACTTTGAAACTGTTCTCTTTAGATGAGTATACATATATACATCTATATGTGTGTGCAAATACACCATTATATATTATTATGCCAGAAGACATAATCCACCGGGCACCTGTAATGCACGGGTGTCCTCTGAAGTCTGCAGGATCCTTACTGCCTCTCCCCACCCTCAGAGCCCACCTCTGCCCCTCCCCCTCCCGGGAGGCATTCTCATTACAGGATAATGATGGCGGACTAGGACACTGTCACTGGATAATGATCTCCTGTGGTTAGATGAATGAGGAAGGCAGACTTGGGCACCTTAAGAAACTGAACAGCAAGGGGCTGCCAAAATGTTGATTTTCAAAGAGGGAAGCTTTAGTCCTGTCACAATATTCCACTCAAAGCTGAAACATTACAAGCAGAAGGAAGCAGCGACATTAGGAGGAGCAAGGCCCTTGGGAGAGTGAGGTAAGACTAAGAAATAAGGTAGCTGACCACTTTGCGTGACCAGGGATGACTTCAAGTCCTTATTGGGCAGCCCTCTGTTTCAGGTAGCTGAGTTGCTTTGCTACCTAGAGACAGGAAGCTGGCACCTAAGTCCTCTTGAAGTCAGTCTGGGTGATGGAAGACCACAGTCTGCTAATAAGTGGCTTGAACGGAAAGAGCCCAGGAACGGCATTCAGGACAGAGGTGCTTTTATCCCTGATCCCCCTGTAATGAAAGTGCAGCACCACCTTAGGAAAGATTTTAACTTTTCAACACCCCAGTCCTCTTATCTATCAAATGGTGCTATTGATTGAGGATTCTGAAAGCTTAGAGGCCCCAGACCTGACCATGTCACATCAATATCAATGTACCTAACTTCCTTTCATTTCATACGGAGTTCAAAAACAATACATATGGTATGCAGAGGGGAGAGGTTTAGCATCCAATTGTACTTCTCAGGGAATTACAGTACCTTAAACTTGGAGCAAACCTAAAAGGTCATTTAGATCAATATCTCTAGGACCCCTGGATGCTGTGTTGGAACATCTGTGCTGGAGGGAGCTAACCATCCCCCAGACACCCCTGTCAGTTGTTGGTGAGCTCTGATTGCCTAAAAGTCATTTCTTCCTTTGTTCATTCATTCATTCATTCATTCATTCATTCATTCATTCATCCATCCATCCATCCATCCATCCATCCATCCATCCATTAATTCAGCACCCAGTAGGTCAAGGATTGTATAAAACACTGGAGCCCCAAATGTGAGTCAGACATGACCTCTGTTCTACAGAAACTCAATGTTGAATTGAGCAGCACGCTGGAAGGGGAGAGGAGAGGCAGTAAGGCAACTAGACATGTAGACATTAATTACAATAAGTGCTTTGGTAGAAGTAGTACTTTAAAATCCATCTTCTAATAAGAAGAAAGGGTCAGATTGCATTTTGTAGAAGCAGGTAGAAGAGGTTGGGGGAACCCACTAGGAATATAAGTTGGGGCAGGACAGCCAGGAGGCTTATTATTAATGTTAAAGAAAGAATTCTAGGCTCAAACTTCCTGGATTCCAATCTAGACTTTGCCACTTCCAGCTGTGTGGTCTTAAGCAAATTTCCTAACTTCTCTGTGCCCCAGTTCCCTCGTGTGTAAAATAGGGACAATAATGGCACCTAAATCACAGGGTTGGTATAGGATTAAGTGAGATTTTACATGAAAAGCCCTTACAGAACTGTGCCTGTACACAGGGCACACAGCAAGCATTATTACTGATTCGGGCACATTCGTAAGCGTCGGCCGGCAGTCTCTGCCGCGGTGGTAGCGACAGGGGGAGAGCAGGGGAATCATAATCTAATATCGCAGCAGTGGAAGCAGTAGTGATGTTAACAGAAGCAGGAGCAACAGTAGTATTAGTGGGAGTAGTACAAGTGTTAGTAGCAATAGCTCTCCTGAGTCAGTTATAGTGGTAGAGGTAGTTGTGGTATTAATACGGTATTAGAGATGGAGGCAGGAGTTAGGGGAAATGGCTGAGAGAGCTCTGGGGGTTCCAGATCCTTTGCCTCATCCTCTCACTTGTTCCTTTATTACCTCGTGGCCTTTTCCTGCATCATCAGGCACCGGCCCAACAAGGAACGGTAGGAAATCCACTCTAAAATCGCGGCAAGTTGGTGGCTTACATGCAGAGGCCACCAGAAACAGGGAAGCCCGAAGACCTGTGTGCCCTTCCGAGACAAAGGCTGGGCATGCGGGGTGAGGGTGAAGTCTCCCGAAAGCGCATAGATGGCAGACCCACTGGAGGGGGAAGTTACGGGCTCATGAGTGAGGAGGAGGGTATTCTGGCTGAACAAATAGGAAGGAAATAAACTAACTGGCTCTTGGCAAATGTGTCAAGGACTGTGCTGGTTGTTTTCCTCAAAGCTGAAGGAAGCCGGAGATCAAACCCAGCTAAGTGAAGCCCAGTGTCTCAGAGCTACAAGGATCAACGCTAAGATCCAAGCCCAAATATGCCCACCCAAAGTCCAGGGTGTCCCCACGGCACCCATGCTCTCCCCTCCAGGTGCCACTGTGCCTGCCGTTAAATAAGAGGAACCACGAAGAGTAACCTAACGTGGATTTCTCAGGTGGCTCAAGATGTGGCTCCAAAGCAAAGGGCCAGAATGCCACTCAGACAGTCGGCCATGGTGATAATATCTAAAATTGTACATTCTGTCTATTTTAGAAAGTTTTAAAAATGCATGATTCAAGGTCTAATCATTATTTGAAAGCCATGAATCCATCTGGGCTGAGAGCTTTAGGAAGTAAACCAAGAATGCTACGTCCTCTCTTCTCTTGGCATTAATGCCAGTGAGAAGCCCCTGCTGCTGGAGGGAAAAGTCAACACAGTGTGACAAGGAATAGGCGGCCCCATCACCGGAGCTCAGGATTAGAGCCACATCGTTCCAGCGGCAGGAATAAAAGCTTAATCAACGTTCGGATTAGTGCATCCCTGTTTACAGGGGTCTGAACTCAATTAAAAATTTCAACTGGAATCTTGGCACAGGTGCCTTGAGACAGAATCTGACTGTTCTGGGCTCTCACCCCAATTTTAATATGTATTCCTGGAAGAAGGTGGTTGGGTCAGATGGACCTGGGACTCAATTTAGACTCCTGGCACAAAAATGTGATAAAGTTCTGTTTGGAATTCCATGGCAATTTAGTTATGTTACAGAATCAGCTGTTTCCTGAGGTTTCTTTTTTCATTAGGCTTACTATTTTCCTCAAATTTGATGCCATTTTTTAAAGAGAGCGGTGAAGTGGGGAGGCACTGGCTTATACTCCAAAGGACTTGGCACAAATTTTGGCTCCATTTAATAGCAGGGTGTTATTGCCAAGTCACTTAACTTCTCTGACCTTCCATTTCCTTGTCTGTAAAACTGGGATAATAATTGATAGCTCTTCCTCAAATGGTGGCTATGAGAATTTAAATGAGATAACAGATAAAAGAGAAAACACACCTAGCATCTTGTTTGGAAATTATTTTCCTGCACAAATCCTCTCACTTCTGATGGGTTCTAATAGGTTATGCTGAGTAACATTTCAGTTCTTTACTTTCAGGCCAGGGCCTGGATCTCAGTAGTTGGTTTTATCACAAGAGCCCTGTTCTGAGTTCCCAAATTTTGAGATTAGTTTTACTACCTGCCTTACATTCACCAACAACCTTCTCCGGACCTGGATCTTTCTGTTGCCTCTTGGCTGATGTGTCTCTAAATGCATAGCTTGGCATACCTCCAGACCATTCTTGACACAACAGAGATATCCTTTCAAAATACAAATCTGATCCTTACTCCCTTACTCCCTTAGTCCCTTACTTCCCAATGCTCTGAGGTAAAAGATTAGAATGTTTCCCTTGGCTTAGGAGGCCCTGGATCCCTGTATTGTCTGGCCCACCAACATCTCAAGCATCATTTTTCTTTTTTTTTTTAAACATATCTTTATTGATTTCAGAGAGAGGGAAGGAGAGGGAGAGAGAGAGAGAAACATCAATGATGAGAGAGTCATTGATCGAGACCGCAACCCGGGCATGTGCCCTGACCGGGAATCGAACCCTGATCGCCTGGATCCTAGGTCGATGCTCAACCGCTGAGCCACGGCCGGCCGGGCAAGCATCATCTTTCCCTTTGTATCTTTGCTCCTGTCACACTTGCATATTTTCAGTTGAAAAACATGCCACACTCCTCTCTTCGGCCTTTGCTCCCACTACTCTCTTCCTGTGGAACAATGATCTCTACCCACCTACCTCCTGCCCCATTCCCTTAATCAACTTACCCTTCATATCTCATCTCAAAAGTCACTTTCTCAGTGGTGTGTGTCACCCTTGAATTTGGAAATCACATCAGGTGTTGTGATGTTCTCTGATAGACTTTTCATATGTAGCACTTTTCATGGTTTATCACTATGTATTTGATTGGTTCCTGGGTCAGCTGTAAACTCCATGAAGACAGAGATCATGTACATTTACTCATCACTGCATCATGGACACACAGCATGCTGTACAGAACTGTCAGTGTTGAAAAGCGGCACCAACACCCTCACTCCTTATAGGTTGTCCTGGAACCACTTGCCTTCCTCACTTCTGAATTCTTATTTCCTAGGGATCCTCTAGGCTCCTAACCCCATGACTCATTTCCTTCTTTATATCAGTCAGACCTGATCATCAGTACCATTCTGTTATCTTGGGCTTTTCTTTGATTTTACCATCGTAGATCACCTCAAGGAAAGAACCCAGCAAGTGTAGCCTTGGTCTCCTGAGCCTGCGCAGAGGCCTCCTGGGCACTGCTACCAAATGTGGATCAACTCTGGGGGCAGGACTGTCTCCTGCCCAACTTACATACATTGAGCTATAACTGGAGGTTGGAAACCACCAAGCCCCCATACCACGAGGCCTGGATCCCCGGCTGGTCTCTCTGGAGTGCCTCTTCAGCCAGATCAGCCTGCTCAGGTCCACTCTGCTCTGCTTGACACACTTGGGCCCAAATATGATCTTATACAGGAAGGAGTTTTGTAAACTTGAAAAGACTAGATACTTGTAAGGGATTAAGGGCTTAGTTCAGGCTCCCTTTCGATTCACAAACCAGGCTTCTGCTTGGCACACTCTGCCACCTGGAGAATATTTCCTACTTTTTTCTTACCCAATGACAGTTCCAGCCCTCCTCTATCTGCTCCCTCCACTGCACTGGTATAGACAGAACCGACTTTTTTTTTTAAGTCAGATCTTTTGCCATTAAGGTCTCCATCTTTAAGGTTTTGTGGACTCCCAATATGATTTGCCAACAACAAAGCTGCACAATAGCAACCTGAAGAACCAATGCCATTTGAGCAAATTAAATCTTGGATGAGCAAAATAATGCATGCTTACAGTTATTTTAGGATGAAGAATAACAGCACTAAGACTTCTCTACACTGTGGGCAGGTTCTCTTCCATTTCTGCACCTCAAATTCCCCCTCCCCTATTAGATAAGGAGTTAGGTGGGTAAATACCACATGGTAGTCACGGTGATTAAAACAGATCACGCATGTGGAAGGGCTGGTAGTGGCATGTTGTAAATATTTTGTCATTACCACTTTTAAATATAACTTGTTCAGAACCAAAGGCCATTAAGGTTAACACATTCATTCATTCAATCAATCATTCATTCAATAATTATTTATTAAATGTCTACTAGGGGCCAGGCACTCTACCCGAGGTTAGGTGACTTAGTCAAGGTTGCACAGCAGTTTCATGGCAGATCTAGGACATTGACCGTAACAACAGCTATTAACTGTTGAGGGTTCACCATAAAACTGAAATTTGCTAAGTATTTTATATACATATTCTAATTTAATCCTCACAACAACCCTATAATGTAGATACTATCATCCATATATTTTTTTTTTTGGCTGAGGAAATTGTCACCGCAATGAATGTTACTCGAATCTTTCTGTAGATTTTTGAGTGGGGATCAGAAGATTCTATAGAGATGTAGAGAAGAATGTCAAGACCTCGAAATGACTCTGGATACCAGTTTGCCTGAAAAGTTAAGCAAAAATTTTGACACACAGGTACTTACGTGTCAGGTTCAAAGATTTACAAGGTCAGTGGGCAGCAACATGGCAGGGCTGGGAGCTAGACAGATTCCCTCACCCTAACAATGGGACTAATGATTCCTCATTCACGGGGCTGTTGTGCAGCTAAACCAGGTAGCAAATGTACAGAAACAGTCTTCCCCCATGTATCCTCTCCTTCAGTTCACGTAGGTCTCTGTTTAAATGTCACCTACTTAGAGGGCTTTCCCTCTCCAGCCCACCTGAAATAACCCTCCCCCTACTCTCTCTTACCATGTTGTATTTCTCTTCATAGCATCTGATATCACACCACATATGTGTTACTTGTTCATTTGTTGGCTGACTGGCTAAATGAAGGAATGTGTGTACCTTCCCCTCTTCCTCACTCCCCTTCTGGTATTCTTCTGCCTGTATGTGAAAGCAGCCCATCCCTCCCGGGAAAGAGTATGGGAGTGAGTCCAAAGGAAGCCTACATTTCCTATGAGACGCCCCAGAGACATGTCAGGGGTCCTGCTGCATCTGCTCGGGGAGCAGCGCCCTCTCCCCAAGGCAGCATGCAGCAGGAATCCTGCCAGTGGGAGACCAGCCTGCCCGCCCCCTCCCGCCTGATGGCTTCTCGGTTACCCTGGAGAACAGGTGAAAGAGAGGTGTGCAGGATGCCACATATGTCCTACACAAAAGAAAAGCTTTGCAGGTTCAATTAAACCTTGGTAATTTCACAGGCCACAGGGTTGAAGAAGTAAAAGGTATTCCTGAAGTTTTTCTTACACTTAAAAAATGCATTCTTTCCGTCTAAGTTTGATTTTCTTTGTAAAAGAGTCATATTAAATTAATGGAAAGGAAATGTCCTGGAAAGGAAAGGTGCTTGTTACTCCTTGAATTTGTAAGATTGAAGATGATATTTCTGCATATTTTTTCAGCTGTCAAAAGATCCCAGATCTTCTTTTAATGTTATAAGGATAAAAATTGTTCTTGCTGCATACTTGCAGGAAGTGAGACCCAGGAGGAAGGCATTGTTTCCTGCAATTACACAGTTGCCAGGGAAACTGTGTACAGAAGTTAGCCTAAGTGCAAGTTAAAAAATGAAGCATCTGGTAAATTGGTTTAAGAGTATTTTGAAAAATCTGGGCCAAGCTTGGCATAGGGTGACCCTTGTAGAACTGTAAGGATTTCTTAGCTGTGGCAGGAAATGACACTGAAAGGTCATCTTTTGGCTATAAGCCTTTTTTAATGAGTATTTTTCTGGGAGTAAAAGTCTTCAGGTAATTTTTTAACCCCCTAACAACTACCCCCACCAAAAAACAAACAAAAAACAAAAATAATGTTTGATTGCAGCCTAGAGAAACATATAACTATGCATACACACATAGGGAGAACTTTAAAAAACAATATTTAGTTATCTGACATGTCAGAAAAAAAATCCTTACCTTTTCTCCTCCTTACTATTTTAAACAAAGGATATATGTGATTTGTTTTAAAGGAAAGGCTGAATTAACATCAAGGAATTCACGTGTATTGCCATCTCTGAGTCTCTGTTGTCCTTTTTATCAATAGTCAATCATAAATCTACCCTCCATGTTCAGAAAATAAAATACAGTATACATACCCATATATATGACACTTATCACAGGGTAGATGTTCAACACATGCTTAGAAGACAGAAAATCTTAGCAGTCATTTAATTTAACCTCCTATTTAGCACACGGAATTCCTTCTAAAATATAACTGCCATCCAACTTCTGCTTAAACTCATCCAGAGACAGAGAACTCACTACCTTACAAGAAAGTCCATACCATTAACAGACAGATGACCACTTCCTTTTATTAAGCTGGAATCTTCTTACTATAGCTTTTATCATCAGATCTGATTGCTTTTGGGAACACACAGACTAAGCATGTTCTATCCCCTCTTCTCCAAAGCATCACCCATGTCTTCCTAAGTCCATAGAATCCCATTCCTACAACTAGCCCTATTTTCTAATAAGAGGCAGTGCTGTGTGACCACAGGCGAGTTACTTCACATCTCTGTCCTTCAGTTTCTAGCAACATTAAATGGGGATAGTAATTCTTCCCGTTTCCCTCTCAGGCTTCTGCTAAAGATCAGGATAAAATGCCAGATGGGGAACTGCTTCAGAAACTATAAAGTACTACACATAGTAACTATTACTGCCATTTTGTCCCAATTGTAGCTACTTAACTTTGCTTTAGTGGAGCTGTTGGACTGGCTTTGGTGGGGCGAGGGGGAGGGTGGGAGATGGACTTTCCTCGTTAAGCTCTGCCCTCTAGAGTCCCAGGCTGAAGGCTGATTTGCATCTTCTTGGTTCCCTGAGCAGCTTTCTCAGCAGGAGCCCTCGCCTTTCTCCCCAGGTTCCCTCGTTGATGTTGCTCACCCATTTAGTTAAATGCTGTTTTGACGAGGTAGCCTATTTTGGTAAGTGCCCCTGGGGAGCTGCAGAAAGGTTTAATTCTCTTTCTTTTCCCTAATGTTTATCTAATGGTAAAGAATTGAGAATAGGTTCCATCTCCCTAGAGACCCTAGGCTGAATGATTCAATAATGTATGTGTCTAGGGGCTGGCTGAGAGATTAGCTTTCAGTAAAGAGAAGAGGTGGGTTGAGGACACCCAGCCATCGTGATGGGCGGGTGTCATTCATCAGGAGGGATCCCAGGGACTTAGTAATGATCCACATTAATGAGCCGGAGCATGTGGTGCTCAGGACAGCAAGGCAGAGTGACCACTTGTCCCAGTATATGTATCTATTGTCCCAATGCAATTTTTAATGGTGCCACTTTTCATCCTCAAAAGTGAATTTGAAGGATAAATTATATGCTCACCTTAGACAGAGGCGAATGGAATAGAAATGCAGTTCTGCTAGTGTTCCCAATCCCAAGAAAGCCAGAAACCTTGGAGTCCTCTGAGATACTTTAGTGACCCTCATCCCAAAAACCAGTTTCCAAAGAATCCTTCAGATTTTTCTTCTCCTCCCCATTCCCATGGTCACTGCCTTAGTTGAATATATTAAGTCCTAAGAGTTCAAGTCTCTCTCCAGGACCCCTAAAACTTTAACCTCATTTTGTTCTGTTGAGTCTGGTTCAGGTTTTTGGAGATCTCAACTCTGCCTTCTCTTATATTAGTCATCTCTCCCAATTCTCTTTTATGATCATACTTCTGACGTGCTTACCTAAAATGACTGATCCTTGCACCTTACCTCCAATAGTCAACCTTCCATTTCATATTTTCAATTGTTCATTCATTCATTCAACAAGGATGTTGAATATATTAAGTCCTAAAAGTTCAAGTGGGTCAACATTATTGAATTAATCAGTTTTGACTACAGCCTGCTGAGCATTTATAAAGCCATGAAACTGTAGCAATATTTATTATACTTTGGGTCCAAATCCATATTCCACTCATATTCTAGAGTATTATTTCCAAAACATAAATTTCACTATGTCACTGCCCTTCTTAAAACACTCCAATGTCGCCTGGCCGGGCATGGCTCAGCGGTTGAGCTTCGACCTAGGATCCAGGTGATAGGGGTTCGATTCCGGTCAGGGCACATGCCTGGGTTGTGGGCTCGATCAATGACTCATCATTGATGTTTCTATCTCTCTCTCTCCCTCTCCTTTGCTCTCTCTGAGATCAATAAAGATATACTTAAAAATTAAATAAATAAATAAATAAATAAATAAATAAATAAATAAATACAACACTCCAATGTCTCTCTGTCTGTTATGGCTATGGAGGAAGCCCTACCAGAATAACATCCTGCCTCCCCCACCCCACCCCACCCCATCCTCTCCCTTTCTAGAATCTCCGTAGGGGAGTAGCAGTGACTTATCCAAGGGAGACGGTAGGAGAATGGAGCAGGTGAGGCTTAGCTTGTGCTCTCTGTCTCTCTGGAATTAGCCTGCCCATTGGGAGCACACACTCAGTTCTTCCCCTCTATGCTCTGCCTCACTGCTGCCTGTGACTGGGGAGGAAAGCAAGTTTCTAGGGTTCTGGATTAATCGCCACCCATTTCAGCCACGTTCCCCACTGTAGCTTTGTAAGTGGTAATTTACGAGACTTCTAAGCCCATCTCCCAGGTGGTCCAATTTTGGATAGGGAGCAGAGAGAAATAATTCAACACTCAGGACAAAGGTCAAGTTCTCTGGTCTTACAGAGTAGAAGAAATACACTCCTTCTTTGGTAAAGTGAGAGCATTTGCCTGTCTACAGTCATTCATCTTTCCTTTCCTCAGGATGCTCTTTTGGCAAGTCACCCACTATGATGACAATCCATGGGCCTAGCTAAGCTTCCCAGAGATCTTATCTGAGCTCAAAAGAGCCATGACCAGTCGGCTGGAGGCAGGTTGGGGGTAGGAGCGCTATCTGAGCGGCAGGCTCAAGGGGCCCTTACAGCTCCCTCAGCCTCACGCAGTCGGGGAGAGCTGCGCTTTGTGAGTGGCTCTAACACTGGAGCAGTGCTGAGCCTCCCAGGAGGGCTTGGACACTGCTGGTGTTAAAGTAGCCACTCCCAATCTGGCTATAACACTTTCTTGGCTACACGGATGAGAATGAATCATCCCAGTCTTTTATTTGCATATAATAGCAAAAAGGCAGCTTGTATACAAAGAACTTCTTCCTTTGTTCAGCTTATTATAGTCGCAGAAAAACACGCTCAGTGCGCCAAATGATTCTTTTTTACAGATGAGGAAACTCAGTCTCAGGATAAGTGACTTTCCCAAGGTTGCTCGGCAAGTCTGTAAAAAAGCCTGAGAAATCCGTTCCGAATTAGTCAGAATCAAAAGGGCAGCTGATAGTAGTCCCTTAATAATGACTACAAAGCCAAAGCAGTAACTGACATTTAATAAGCTCTTGGACTGACTTTGGAGGCATTGATTTGGCCAAATAATAAAGTTCACAATAAACATCACAATATAAGTGATAAAATAATAATAATAACTGCAAAACCTGCCATCTTTTACATCTGGGTAGAACTCTGCACTCTTAAAAACACAAAAATATCACAGTTGGAATGGGCCTTCACAGACGTATAGTCTCACCTCCTTCCCTGACAGATGCAGTGAAGGAAGGCTCAGAGTGGGAATGTGATTTTCCTGAGGCCTGAATGACCCAAATCAAAGTCTCCAACTCCCAGTCTAGGCTTTGTTAGAACTGCCTGCAGAAAGCATAAACCAATCATGCAGATGAGAGTATCAGTCTCAGAGAGGAAAGGATCTTTTCAAGGTACCACAACTGGAGAACTGGAGAACTGAGATTAGCCTTGGAATCAGAGGATAATACTTGACTGAATAGTGAGAATTACTTTTAACTGTTATTATTGTTATGATTATTTCTATCAACTCCAGCTCCACCTCATGACTTTGTAACTATCATAAATCCAAGCCTTTAGTGATTAATTTATTCAGATAGATTCATAGATGTTTTTCCCCTTTTGTTACTAGTGCTATTATTGTGTGGCATGCCTTTAAAAAATAAAGTATTTACAGACCCCAGATTCTGATGGGTTTCAAGTATATGCTCTCTCTCCATGACATTCACTAACAGCTACCCCAGAGCCCAGCATCTGTTGAGTTGCCTGCAAACATTTGACATTTGGAAGTGGAGTTTCTCTCTTTTTTTGGTTAGTAATCAATAAATCACTTTTAATTACTTTAATGGAAATTAAGTAAATAGACAAAAATCAGGCTTTACCTTTTTATTACCTAATTATGAAGTTTACATTTCAACAGTCAAAGCGGGCTCCTGAGACTCAAAGAGCAGGCATTGCTAAAAAAGTTTAATCACATGACTCTGAGGCTAGTCCCTAGGTCTCCGTCTCCAGATCACTGCTGTGCTCTTCTCCAGTCCGCACTGCTTTGAGTGCTTAATCTCTTGGGGGCATTTCTGCACCCTTAGGCTTTCCAGAGCTCTGGTAGAGGAGCCAAACACATCAGGGTTTTCCTTGCAGGCCTGCCACTTATCAGCATGATGCTTTGGGCAAGTAACCTAACTTCTCTGAGTCTCAATTTCCGCATCCCTAAAATTGGAACTATAATATCTACCTCCTAAACTTACAGGGAGAATGAGAATGCATGTAAAGTGCATGGCTCACAGTAGGCGGTCAACAAGTATTAGTGCCCCTTCCTATTCATAAATGATGCATCAATGCATGTATGTTATTGACCAAAGCGATTGGGTCTTATGCAAACCAAAGCACTTATGCCTTACAGCTTATTTTGCTTCATCACTCTATCATCCACTCAACAGATATTAATGTCTACATGTGCCTGACCCTGTGTTGTGCTGGGAACTGATTACCCAGTGATGAGAAAACAAACACGATCTCTGCAGACATGGAGTTACGGCCTCGCGAGAAAGATAGAGATTAATTAAGTAAACAAGCAGATAAAATAGGTAATTATAAATTGTAATAAGCGCTGCAAAAGGAAAAGAGAAACAGGTCCTATTAGAGAACAGGATGACCTAATTTAGAATAGGTAGTTTGGGAGGGCTCTCCGAGGAGGTGACATTAAAGCTGAGAATGAAAAGGAGTTGGCAAGGAGGAAGGTGAGGGAATAGTCCAAATAGGGCAGCAGCAGCTGCGGAAGCCTGAAGGGAGGATGAGCTGAGGGTGTCATTCACACCCGGCCCCTGGCTAGCCCCCAGACTGCCACCATTCCAAAGGAAACTGGGCTTTTGCATGTGTATGCAGCCCGCCTCTGAAGCACTCTGCCATTTCCCCTTCTGGATGCCAGCCTCCAAGGTCACAGCCAGAGACTCCTTCATCTCCACGAAGCAGAATGAATCTCTCTTCCCCCCAGTGTTCCCCCAAATCCGTGCTTAACTTCCTAATAATATGTTAGTAAGTATATAATGGCTGTTATTGAACACTTACCCTGTGCCAGGGGCTGTGTGAAGTATTTTACCCGAATTTATCGCATTTAACCCTTATGGAAGCCCAATGAAGTAGGTACAGTTATCATCATTCCCCTTTTACAGAGAAAGAAACTGGAGGCATAGTCACATACCCTGGCTGTTACAGGCTGAGTCTGGATTTGAACTCCAGAACTTTGCCTCCGGAACCCGAACTCTTAGCCCCTCAGTACGTTAGAGCGGCATCTCTGTGGGTCTTTCCCTCACCAGACCCAGATGACCAAAGATTCTTGAGGGTGGGGTTGGTGTGATTCGTCAATATCCTCAGCACACAGAACAAGTCCTGGCACAGAGGAGTTAACTATTTGCTAAAAGAATGTCTTTCAATTACAGATCCTGACTGATAAAGACGAAATCATAGAGCCCATAAATAGGCCTGTCCCTCCAGCCTTCAGGCCCAGCCTGTACTGTGGCCTCTGCTGATCTGATTTGTGCAGCGATTGACAGCCTGGGTCCCTCTCCTTCGTCCTGTTAATGGCATTAGCATCTAGTCAATAATGCTCAGCATTTCATTTTACCACTTTAATTAACAAATTCAATTTGTTCAAACTGCTGTGAAAACAAATTAAAAGCTCAAGAGTGGGGCTTCCAGGAGGGAGAGGGAAGGCAGGGGCTCCACACAGATTAGGCTGATTGTTGATTTGATCTTTGGAGTTTA
The DNA here is from genome assembly GCF_054644295.1 of Miniopterus natalensis. Classification (NCBI taxonomy): domain Eukaryota; kingdom Metazoa; phylum Chordata; class Mammalia; order Chiroptera; family Miniopteridae; genus Miniopterus; species Miniopterus natalensis. The sequence goes on from NC_142089.1 coordinate 28,701,312, forward strand.
CAGGGAGCTCAACACTGTCTGCCCTTCAATCACTGTCCTACCTCTGACCCAACAGAATGCCTCAGTGATGGAGCCAAGATCAGGCAAACCAGCTTCTTTTTGTACCTTTTAGGCTTGTCCCTTCCCCCTTCACATGGACAAGGTGGGGCCCCAGTCTGCCCTTGCAGTAGGCTCTCATTCTTCAACGGGGCACTGGGCTTTGGATTTGAATTCAACAACAACAACAACAACAAATAATCATCATCATCCCCTTGACCAGTGGTTCTCAATCAGGGATAATTTTAACCCCCAGGAGACATTTAACAATATCTGGAGAAATTTCTGTCACAACCAGAAGGAAGGTGCTATAGGAACAGTGTACAACCAGAAGGAAGGTGCTATAGGAACAGTGTACAAACACCTGTAAGACTCCTTGGGGGACCCCAGGAACTATCTGGAGAGAAAGATGTAAAAGACTGGATTTCCTGCTAGAATAGGTAGAGGTACTGGCTATAGAAATGCAATAACAAATGTTCATGTGACCTCAGTTGTATTAACAGGATGCTGAAACACGCCATTGAATTTATTTCCACCTTGTAACAATATGCAAGGTTGTTTTATATTCTTCAAAGTCACCTGCCCACAGTTACACATATAGGAGATGATATGGTGTGGATTTGAGGCGGGATCTGTCTGATTCTTAATTGTAAGCTGTGTCCATCCTACAATTTCAGTGCCTCTTAGAAGGAAAGGTGGGGATGGCCAGAACGATCCATGTCTGTGGGTCTGCTTCAGCCCACTCCTAATGCCTTTTCTCTTATTCCTGGTGGCCTCTGCTTGGGACCTCTGGAGACAAGGAGAATCACTGTTCCATAAAACTGAAAAAGCATGTTTTCAAATTTAGCAATCATAGACATATTCATGTAGAGAACCTGACATTCGCTATTATAAATTCCAGTGTGGCATCTCTCCTGCCCCAAGCCCAGGAAAAGTGGGTCTCGGTATCAGGGGAAAAAACACCAAGGAGATGCCTTAGCAAAGGATGTGGGCCTATTGAAGGGCTCATTGCAGAAACATGCCCACTCCTTCGGTGGTCTCCTTAGAACCTGATGCTGCGTTAGCTGTGGTGGGACTCTGGCATGGTGGGAGAACATGGCTTTAGGGCAACGTTGGTTTGGATTTGAGTTCCGGATTATTTTCTACTCAGATTTGGGAAAAGGAAAGCTGCTCAACCTAGGTGAAAAGGGTACTAGAAACACACTAAGGGGAAAACAGGAAGCATCTTTCTTAGCATCATCCTACAAAAGCAAGATGGTTTTTCACAAAGGCTAGAAAACAGGTCCCTGGAGAACATTTAGATCATCTCTTTTGACTTACACATGTAGAAAAAGAAGCCTAGAGAGGCCAAAGGACTTGCTTAAGGCACAGAGCAAAGCAGTGTCAAAGATGGGACTAGAATGGCCTGCACTGACCTAGTGCCCCAGCTCTTTGCGCGTTTGCCCGGTGCTTTGTCAGCAGTTTGCACACTGAGCCCTCCTGCCCTCCCCGTGCTCTTGCTGTCCTGCCTTCTCTGGGCCCGCCCTGCTTCCTCTCTGCGAGTGACAGGCTGCCTGCTGCAGCTGCCCTTGCTGAGCACTGCTGCTCTGGGGATGGCTTTGCTGCCTTTCCCTGATTTGTCCCCTTGCCATCTGCTTTCAGGTTTCTTCCGAGAGCCCGTGTTTCTACTGTTCCCTGAACTCTGTCATGCCCTCCTCCCCCGCTAATGGGCCAACCAACAGCTGCTCTAATTTAGCCCCATCCATCTCCAGGCCACCATCTTCAGAAATTTACATCGTCTATTTTTCACTCTCTTGCATTTCTTGATTCAGCAATTTCAGAGAATTAATATGCCGGAAAGAGGAAAGGCGAAGCAGTGATGACTTTTTCTGAGGAATCGTACTGACAGTATTCACTCCTTTATTCACGCGGCCTTTAGTTCACTGAGGGTTCCTCGGCACTGAGTCTACGCAGGCCCGGAAGGAGAGCTAAAGAAACGGAGGCATTGTCGCAGTCCTGGCCACTGACATGGGAGAGACATGCCTTGAAGACTACATGGAAAATAGAGGACTATTTGGGCCGATAAAAAGGGAGCCTAGAACAACGGCAGCAACATATACTGAGCACTCACTCTGTGTTCCAGAATGCTACAGTGGATATTTCTTTCATCTGAGGCGCCAGGAAACTGAAGAATGTTGGTTTAGAATACCCCCCAAAATGTCAGAGTTCATGCTGAATTTCCAAATATGTATCTGGAAACTAATTATAGTTCAATTATACAAAGGGAAGGAGAGTTGGTCATTAAAGAGAGGGTTTTGTGAGGGGGATTTTTGATGCCTGGAGTCCCATATTCCACAATTCCAGAGGAAGGACCAGGGGTAATGTCCCCCAAATCTCTGCATAGGAAAGGGGAGCTCAGTGGGCTAGACTCTGACCTCTTCCTGAGAAATCTAGTGAGCAAGAGACTATGGAAAAAGTGAAGTAGCTGCACTGAGATTGGCCTATGATCCCAGTGCTGGCCCAGCAAAGGACTCTGAGCAGATGTGGATAGAATCAGATTGATGCCATTTCAACTTCGGTGAAATCCCCGTCCACCACTCTATATATAGTGAACCACCAGAAAAGCAGGAAATAAGGGGGCAGCAACAGTGGGGAGGAATAGGATGCATTCCCCAAGTGACGGTCACAGTCAAGTACAGGAGCCTCCGAAGAACCCATGAGAGCACCCGCCAAGGGGTACGCGGCACACATCTACCAGGCACAGGGAGCCGGAGCCGGCTTAGCAGAGGGCTGGGCGAGGGCGATTCTGCTTCCCTCTCCACTCCGCCCTCTCCCTTCAGCCTTGGCTGGGGGCAGAGGGACAGGGAAGGGGACATTAAACCAAGTTCAGAGGTGTGGCCACTGTCTGGGTTTGAACAGTTTTAATTTCTGATTTGAGGCTGTGCTGGTCAGTTAGTGACTGAGGACTTCCTATTACATAAAAGAGCCGTTTTCATGCCAGGCACAGTTGAGCTTTGAGGCACTGACAGAGGCGAAAGTAAAGCTGCTGCTCTGAATGCACTCCAAGCCCTGCGTGTTAGATCAGGGTGCTCCTGGGACACCCATAATCCCGACAAGAACCTGGAGATGAAGTACAGCTGACGGACGAAGAATTCGGGTGTAAACGGTGTGGGTCCACTTACATGTGGATTTTTTTCCCAATAAATATATACCTGGCCTTCGGTATCCACGGGTTTCACATCTGCAGATTTAACCAGCCACAGACTGAAGACTGTTTTCTGTGCTAGAAATAAGTACATGTGAGAGTTTTTAGGCCTTCAAGAGCAGCCAGCCTGAGCTGCATGGGATCAGTGAGGATTCGCCAGGGCCCAGCTCAGAGGTTCCAGCTCCCTTTCTGGTCTGCTTTTATACTGCTTTCGTGTTGAGGGTCCTTTCCACTCCCCCACCTCAGCCCACATACCCCCCCTTGTAAGTCCTCTCATTACTCCTTCATACTTGTAGCCATAACACAACATTGTACACAGCCTTTTTCCCAGAACCTCAAAATCCAGATAGAAATATCTAAACAAAGTCATATTATATAAGATTTGGGAAATTTTATAGGTTATCTGGTCCAAACCTCTCATTTTAGACTTAAAAAATATTGAGGGAAAGTAACTAGACCAAAGTAACAGACATCAGAGCTGAGACTAGATTTGGCTCTCTTATCTTTTAATTCAGTTTTCCAGATAAGTGTGGACTGGCCTGGTCGAGAAAAGCATCAGGATTTGGAGTGCTGTGTGCTGCGTCACCTCTTAGTGTCAGGAAGGAGAGCTTCTCTGGTGAGATCTTTAGGGCTCTGTGCAGAAGCAATAACACTAACCACACGTGAAGAGAAGTGAAGGGGAAGCTACTGTGTTTTATTACCAAGCCACTTAAGGAAAAGGCACGTTAGGCTAACGCATCTCAACGGTGGTCAGTATTTCTGAGCAGAACTGTTGAACGAGCAGGACAAGCTACCATGAAATGTTGAGGAAAAACACTTGGTCACGTTCATCCTCACGATGGCTTTATGAGGGAAGAATTATCTCTGCTTTAAAGATGGGAAAACAACAGCTCAAAGAAGCTACACAATGTGCCCAAAGTCACATAACTGATAAATGGGGGAATCTAGACATGAAGCTAGGTTTTACCTAATTCCAAAGCCCCATTCTTTCTAGTGTATAGCCTGAAAATGGATTCTAAAAGTCATTACTAAAGATAAATTTGTTCAATGAAAGTTAAGAAAACAATAATAGTTTTCACTGGAATAAGTACATAACCTCTATAGAAAACTACTCTGAGTGAGCAACACTTGTGTTCATCCATTTGTTTGCTCACTTGTTCATTCATTCATTCATCTGACAAGTATTTATTGAGCATCTGCTAACTGCCAGCCACTGTACCAGGCACTGAGGATACATGTTTGGACAAACAAAGGCTTTGCCTGTATGATGCTTACACTGGGGTGGGAAGTGGTGGGCAACCAAGCGACTAAGAAAACGTGCAAGATAATGCCAGATAATAATGTCAGATATGAAGGAAACAGAGTAACATGATAGAAAGTGTCAAGGTCAAGGAGGAGCTAATTAAATAACGGGGTCACTAAAATCTTCTGAGGGGAGGAGGCTGTGATCAGAGTTCAAGAGCAAGAGGGTGAATAAAGGGAATATACGTTCACGTTCTTGGAAAACACACAGGCGGATATAAAGGAGGTGAGAGCACTGTCTCCTCCTGCCCATGGCCCGCCTTCTTCCTCCCCAGTGTCCTCCAGCTTCGAGTAGAGAAAGAAGGAACACTGACGCTCCGAGGCAGAGGAGCATGCTGCGGAGGGATGGTGACGGGCTTTGGAACTGGACACATCCCTGGCTGTAGAATTTTTAGTGAGTTCTTTACACTCGGAGACTTTCTATGTGGGAAAATGACAATAGTAATGCCTCCCTACTAGGACGCGTGGGGACCAACTGAGATAGTGGATGGGTGTCAGTTCTTAGCTGCCAGCAACAGGAACTGACTAGCTGATTCAGCAGAAAGGGAACTTATTAAAGAGTCTTGGTAGCTCACAGAATGAGTTGAAGGTCCGGAAAACCAGGTGTGAGGCTCTGCTACATGCCCAAAGCCATGCTTGCAGAACTAGTCCGATGAGAGAACCACAGCTGCTACCCTCATCACTAAGTGCTCGATGCCACAGTTAACTCTACAGCCACTTCTGTGCCACCAATTTAACGTGATTGCAACTACTACGCTGCCAACACTGACAGCATTCCTGGGTCAGGAACTCAAGGTGCCCAGGCCTCACAGTTGCTCACCTCGGAATGGCTTTCTTGTGGGTGTGCTTCTGATTGGTGGAGCTGAGCATCGTATCTGTGCCCTTGCTTGCGGAAGAGATGGGAAAGTTTTCTAACTTCTATCGCTAGGTGAGAGGACTTGTGAAGTATCCAAATGGGGTTAGGCAGGCAGCAAACATGGCAAATAGGCACTGAAGATGGAAGGCACCTAGCATGGTGCTTGGGGCCCTGCAGGTGCTGGGCGAAGGTAAGTTTCCTCTCTCTTTCAGATTCGCAGACTTCCATGCATCTGATCCTAAACTCTGAAGAGGTATTAATAATGCTGTATGGGTAGATGAAAAGGCCACAGTGTACTGTTTAAGACTCCCAGAGAGGAATCGTAAATTTAGTCCGTGCTGTAAACACCTCCCAGAGAGACTGCTGACTGGGACTTGGCTCAGAGCAGGAACAACGTGCTTGGCGTCTGCCTAAATCCAGCCTAGCCCAGAGGTAGAGTAGCCTGATAAAATGAGGTGAGTTGAAAGTTGAGCCTCAACTAAACTGCTGATCCATCACAAAAGATCGAGGCAGAAACATGGAAAGGCAGACCAAGGAGCATCGGTAAATAAATGCTGAGTAACTGAACAATGGGTCTTGTTGCCTAAGCACCATGTTTTCCTCCCATCTATACTGTCCCATACCTGGATGGATGCCTCAGTCTCCTGATTTTCACTTCAATTCCCTTTCCCTGCCACCACTTCTCCTGCCTTCTGGGACAGAAGACTAGGCCTGAACACCAACATATTTGGAAACCAGCTCAAACTGGTCCTATCCTATTTCTAAGAAGACCCAGAACCAAAGTTTAAACCTTGGACCCACCACTCATGAGTTAAAACTTGTGAATCCTCAACTACTGCCCCTTAAGCCCCTCCCTAAACCCCTGGAGCTTAGGAAACTTTTCCCGATGCCACGATTCCCTCATTCTCAGGAAGACCCTCCCAGAAATTAACCCCACCCTAGATGAAAGCTAATTTAACATTTACAATTTATGGGTTAAATACAATTTACAAGATACTTTTCTATAACATTGTCCAATTTGATTCCAGTAGCATCTCTGGATTTTATTACAGAAACAAACACTTACTGAATACTATTGCATTTTTATTGTGTCAGGCACTGTGCAGAAGCTCAGAGGGGGGAGTGACCTACCTAAGACCACAGAGCCACATTTTGTTTCTTCTAACTTGCCTTAAAGGTACTTAAGATAAAATGAAATCCCATGTGAGAAAGTACTACAGGAAAGCATGAGGTTGTTATTAGTGTGGCTTTAATATATGGTTCTTGTTTCTAAGCCACTGCTCTAAAAATCTGGGAGACATGACAGAGGCATGAATTCCTGTGAGTATGGTATGGACTTGTGCCGTCCCTCAATGTCTCTCTGATACCACAAACAGCATTGTTTTTCTCTGCCCACCCCAGCCCCACCTACCCTCACCCAGATTACATTACTCCCAGACACGGCAACCTGAAGGTTAATGCACCGCAGATTTGGAAGGTAAATAAACCTTAATACATAAAAAAATAGCACTGACCAAAAGGGATCAGTGTGGATTACATCAGATAGTATATACATCACATTCAGTAAGGGATATCTGCTAATATTACCTTCATTTTAAAAGTAAGGAAAGTAGGGCTCAGAATGGTTAAGCAGCCAACGCAAAGGCACACAGCAATAGCCAGGAAGGATGGAAGGGAGGGTTCAGAACCGGGTTGCGTTTCCCTGTGCCACGCAGCCCGTCTGTGGAGCCCTACTCACACTTCCAGCCCAGTGCGACATCCTTCCTCGTCTTCCAAGCTTCCCAGAGCTCCTCAGCAGAATAAACGGTCCCCTCTGTGGCTCTCCCCTTGCCTTGGCCCTTGACAGAAGTTAGGAGGGATACGAGGCCACTTATACGTTTTTAGCCACACTTAGAATATTTTTGTTAAGTGGTCAGTCTGTATGGGTAATGCTGCAGCTGGGCTTTGAACCCAAATCTCGCCCTTCTACATCTGTCGAGTTCATTCTCAGAGCTGTGGCGAGACAGATGGGCTGATGAACCTGAAGGCCAGGGCCTAGAGCCCAGTGAGATTTTGCCTCTCTGCTCCCTTCCTTGCATTAGTTCTTCATCACAGGCTGCTTCTGTTAGGGAGTTTTGTAGGCCAGTTTGTTTAACTTGGTATAATTGAAAAAACAGGGCGCTAGGCAGTCATGGATTTAAATTTTGGCTTTGCCTCTGGCTGTGTGACCTTCGGAAAAACTTTTAACCTCCCTGAATCTGATTCTTCATCAGTGAAATGAAAAGAATACTGTGAGTAATGAGCTAACAAGTGTAGCACATCCAGCAAACTGTGCAGCAAATAAATGGTAGCTGAGAGTCATTAATCATGAACTATTATTATTACCTTGCCAGACTGAGCCCTCACAGGTGGATGTCTGCCCTGACCCTGGCTCTTAAATTGGAGCTGACCTTCTGTTTCCTGCAACAGGAAGCAAAAAAGGCCAGCCTTGGGCGGTAGGCCCTGTGGTATCTGCCTAGATTGCTCTTCTCTGCACAAGCTGCTCCTTGTTCGTGTCTTCCTGTAGAGAGCTAGCTTAGCAGGATTCCTTAAAAAATCCATGGTATGGCCAATGCTGGCAGAACTGTACTTTGGATTTAGGGTGGGATGCACTAGACACATTAAATTTCTTGGCCATCAGTGGCATTTGTCCAGTACACAGCAGTGCCAACTGTCGACTTCTATCTCAAGGTGATCCAACTCTCTTTCTTGGAAAGACAGAAGCCATAAATCCTGAGGTATTCAAAACACCAGTGCAAACAGCAACAGACACACTTGCTTTGCTTCAGATAACCACTATATTTAAAAAGTTACCTTACAATCAGTTAATGGCTTTCCATCACAATGGCCATTTTCTTAGAGAAATATTTAAAGGCACCTTCATATTTTTCTTTAAATTATTTTCTAATTAAAATAAGCGCAGTTGCTTATTGAGAAAGAGAAAAGAGCCAGTGGGGGGGTGGGGAGGGGGGTCAGAAGCTCAGAGGATATAAGTAGAAGTCAGAGAAAGAAAGGAAGGAGGTTTGCAATCATTCTTTGGAATTAGATTGACTGAACCATTCCATCATTCAACAAACGTTCACTAACACTTACTCAACTAGCTCTGTTTTAGGCTGAAAATAGAAATGAGTAAGATATGGCATTGGCCCTCAAAGAACTCTCTGGACTAGAGTAGCAGGCAGATAGGCAAACAAGCCATAGTGATCAGTGTGATAAGTTCAACAATAACAATATGCCCATGGGGCCAAAGTGAGGACATTCATCATGTTCTTCTTTACACTGATGCTTTACAGAAAAGGTGAATTTCCTTATCTAAGCTTTTAAATATTTCAAATATATCAAAAAGGCACAAGAGACTAACATAAAGAATGGTACACTACTCTATCAATCCCTAACGTTTTGTTATATGCTTTATATTTTTTTAAAAAAACAAAACACTACTGATGTAAGTTTAAAGTCTCATGTTTTTACTCTACCCCCTTCCTTCTATAACAGAGGTAAACACTGCCCTGAAGATTTGTTTAGCATTTCCATGCTTTTTCCTTCTTTGCTTTTATTACACATGTGTACCTGTAAGCAAAATAGAATATTCTTTTGTATGCTTTCAAACTGCATAGAAATGGCATCATATGGCCCTCGTCACCCTCCTGTGCTCTCGGGACTTGGCCATATTGATAGCTGTAGCGGCAGTTCATGTATTTCATCTTCTGTGTACTCTGCTATATGTGTGACCTGACGAAATGTACCTATGCTCCCATGGTCATTGTGAATAATGCTGTGACAGAAATGTCTGTAGGTTGTGCACAGGTATGACATTCTCTAGAAGTGGAGTGGGTGGCTGGTGAGACGTAAGTGTTTTCCAGCTTTACTGGGTAATGCTGTGCTACTTCCCAAAGGGGCTGCACTACTTTACACTCCTCCCACCAACAGAAGGTGACCCCATCATTCCATGTCATCACCATACTTGGTATTATAAGCTTTTGTAATTTTTGTCCATCTGAATGATATAAAAGTGTGGTTTTAACGTACATCTACCCGATGGCCGGTGAAGGTGAGCAACCTTTCATAATGACTCTGCAGCTTCAGTTCTGTGAACTGCTTGATTCTTCCTATTTGGCCATTTTTCTGCTGCACTGTCTGTCTTTCTGAGTTACAGGGTAAGTATGTCGGGGTGGTGGTGGTGTATAGTATATATACATTCTCTTCTGATAGTTACATGTTCTGCAATTATTTTCTACTGGTCTGTGACTTGTATGTCCACTTTATTTGGAGAATCTTGTCATAAGTTTTAAATTTATCACAATTTTTAATCTTTTCTGTTATGGTGTTTGTGCATTTTTTGTCTTATTTAATAAATGCACACCTACTCTGAGCTCTACTCCTTTTTTTTCCCTTTTAAGTGTTAAAGTTTTGCCTTTTATACTTAGGTTTAATCCACCTGGAATTTATTTTGCTATGAGATAAGGATCCAAGGTTAATTTCTATTTTTATACTTAAGAAAATTAAGCCAGTAGTGAGGGAATAATACAAATAGGAACATTCATTTATTCATTCATAATGCCAAGTATTCGTGGACTTACTGATATTCTAGCCAATCTCACCTATATCCAGAATTTCAACTGCCACCACGTGCTAATGAACTCCATCCCAGAGTTGTTTCTGTGCATGTCCAGGAGGCTTGCCTGACCTTCACTCTCTAGCCCCTGCAACGGTTGTACTTAAAACACCAAGAAAACTTCCCATGTTCTGAACCAGCCCGGCTGACACAGCGTTGCACGTCAAATCACTCCAGTGGCTTCCTAACTGGAGGGTTCCCCGATCCAGTCACCATGCTCCCTTCATCTCAGCCGGAGATCTTTCTGAAACAGCTCTGACCACATCACTCTCTCCTGCACAAAGCCCTTCAGTTACTCTCCATGTTCTGTCAGGACAAATTTCAGGCTCCTTGGCATGACGTTCAATACTCTCCCTAACGTGACCCCTAATGACCGCTGTGGCCTTGTGTTAGCCACTCCTTGCCTAATCCTTCGTGCTCCAATAGCACCTGTCTGTAGCTGCTGCTCATGCCACGTTGCTTCTTTCCCTGGATTCCTTTCTGCTCCCCAATTCCACTTGAGGTAGAAATGCTAACGTCCCAACAAATGTTCTTGTTCTGTCTGCAGGATACTTAACGTCTTCGGACTGTGAAAACATCCGGTGATTCTTTACTGCTCAACTGTATATAACCTACACGCACTGATACCAGCTCTGAGCCAGGACCTGACCTGATAAATGGGGACAGAGATAGAACAGCATACTTCTCAATTCTCTGCCCTCGTCTGGTCTGCATGTGTGCGTGCGTGTGTGCGTGTGCGCGTGCGTGTGCGTGGGGGTGTGCTGCACCGATATGTACTACAGCACATGCGGTTCTGGAGGAATGCTTGGAGCGGTGCGGTAGCATGGAGGAGGGGCGGGATAAGAGGAACTGGTAATAAAATAGCAGCCCCAAAAGGCCACAGAATTGGACAGGAGGGAAGGTTCTTGGGAGTCATTTCTCAAGCATATATCACAGAAGTGCCAGAGTCGGCCCCTGAAACGCCAGTCATTTTTATCTCTCTCACCTTCTGACTCACTTGGAGCATCAACACTGTTAGCTGAATCAATACTTTCTCCTTGACCCGAGCAATTGATTTTCACAATATCTTTCTTTGTCACAGACAGAAAACTAAGTAGAAAAGCAGAAAGACTGCTGCACTCTCTGAGAGGGAGCAAAGGGGAATGAGGGAGGGCTGTCTGGTGGCAGAGGTGAACGACGGGGTGGCAGTGAGCTGCGGCTGCGGGCTCCAGGATGGAGGGGGGCTAAGGAACGAAGAGCTAAGGGAGCCATCCCGGCGAGCTCCTGGGTGTGCGGGTGGTGCAGCCATCAGCAAGGGGGCAGGGATGCATGCTGCCAAGGGCAGGACTAGGCAGCAGCGGGAGCCAGAGGCGACGCAGGCAAACGATCCACAACCCACCAAGTTGGTAAGAGGTACCAGAGCAGTAGCACTCAGAGGGGCACAAACCTGGGTCCCTGGCCCACAACCCGCTTCACCTAAGAGCAGGAGCCAGTTGACAGCCACTTACAAGCTCTGTACATCGAGGTCGACCAGGAGAAATTTCAGTTCTTCCAAGACCAGTGATCCTCAACCCTGGATAAACATGAGAATAATCTGGGGCATTTAAAAAATATATAATTGCCTGGGAAAGCTTCTGACTCAATGGAGGGGAGGCAGGCAACTGGTATTTTTAGAAGCTCTTTAAGTATCCCGATGTGCACCAATGTCAGGAACCATAGCCTTAAACCACCCTAAAAAGCAACCTGGTATACTTGAAAGATCCCTGAGCTAGTTATTCATTCATTCATTCAACAACTATTTATTGAGTTTTACTAAGTACTACAGACCTGGGTTAAAAATCACCACTGAGACACTTAGCAGCTCTATGATTCTGGGCACACTGCTTCCCATGAATTTCTTCAAAATTTCTTCAAAATGAAAGTAATGATACTACCCATTTCACAGGGTTGTTTAGACGATCACCAGAAATTCCATGCTAGAATACACACACACACAACAATTGTGCACTTCCGTACCTCCTTTCTTAATGGGTTGAAAAGGAAATGGGCTGGCCATGAGGAGAGGAAGCAGAAGGTGAAGAGCACTTGATCAGGGGAAGCAATACCAAGTCAGCCTATTGCTGGTCATGGAGTTTCTCTTCACATGACCAGAGCAACTAGGAGCATTCAGGGCTCTACCTTGCTCTTGCAGCTAAGACCTCACCCAGCACCCAGTGTTTTTGGACCTGGGGTCCTGCCTTGCTCCCAGAACTTGTACAGCAACTGGATTGCTCAGGCTGTCCCACCTCCCTGTGCACAGGACTGCTTGTGTCTGTGCCTGGCCTGCACTGGCTGGACAGACAGGAGGGGCACAGAAGGTGGTGGGCAGACTTATGTTTACATTACTTCAACCACTTATGAGCAATCCACTTAAAATCTGAGCCTCTGTTTCTTCATTTTTATATACAGGATAAGATTATTGATTTAGCTCACAGACTCTGAAGTTAAGCATCCTGGGTTTGAGTTCTGATTTTGCCATTTTTTCTTCTTATAGATTAGTAATACTAATAATATGCACCTTATAAACTGTTGTGAGAATAAAATAATCAATTTAAGGTAATTGGGGCCCTATGTAGCATAGAGTAGGATATCAATTAATATTAGCTGTTATTATTTTTATTATCATCTATCCCTTTGAATGCCCACAGGAGCCTGTGATCAGCTGAGCAGCCCAGTCGCCAATACAAGCACCCAAACACAGAGAGCTAATTAATCCATTAAGGCAGCAGCTTCGATGACAGCTGGGAATGTGTACAAATCATGTCGTTTTTTCTGGACCTGTCTTTCACACAGGGTAATGGCTCCCAGGTGGGCCCAGGATTCTGTATGATGTTCCTGGGGACTCCCAGAGGGGTTTCAGGTGGCATGAAAGATGGGATATTTACCAGGGCTTTTCAGAAAAGGGGAAATAAACGACCTCGTACGTCTCTTCTGACTCCGTCTGTGCTTCTGTGGCTCACCACGTGGCCATTCTGTGCCCTGAATGCCTAACTATTGAGACACAGAAAACAGATTAAGGTCCAAAGGAGTTTATTGGCTGACTTCATAATGATCACTGTTGATAAACACTCTGATACAAATGGCATTTTACAGTTTACACAATCCTTACATTTCTATTGTTTCATTGAATCTATTCACTCACTTACCGAAAACTCACTGAGAATTTACTATGTGTCAGGCTCTGTGTGAAGTAATAGTGAGTCAACAAAATATTACATGTAAATGCTGAGGGTATACCAGTAAACAAGACTCCAGATATGACTCACAAAGGCCCCAGCAGTTCCCAAATTGGAGAAGAAGAAACAGGAAAAGCAAGAGTTCTGTGACAGAAGCAGGGGCGTGTGAGAGGCAGGGTACAAACGAAAGAGTGACAGTTGTATTTGGGGAAATGGCGGACAAGAAAGACTTTCCATGCGAGACCTTTGTCTTAGGGCAACTCTTAAGTAGCCACGGAACCTGCTGCCATACCTGAGTTAGTCCTGCCACCTAGTCTCCCAGATGAGGGCGGCCCACCCACGGGCCTCATTTCTGAGCAGTGTCCAACTCTTGGTTTCTCTAAATCTGTATGTCATGCCCCAAAGGCCCCTGTAAGCTTCAGAATTTTCAAAATGTGGCTGCCAGTCCATAACCCGTTACACCTCTTGACAAAGAGGCATAATAATGTTCCCTTGAAGTCCTGCAGGCTGTTAAATGAGGTGATGGATGCAGAAATAATGGGAATGCTATAAGGGACCCTTGATTGAGTGCATAGGTCATACTGATGCACAGACATCAGGAACTTTATGCAAAACTGTTCATCTTCACATTTTTTTCCCTGCAAACAGATATGAAGGCCTCCATTTTTCAAAAAAGAAAAAAGGAAAAAAAAAGCTCAGTGACTTGTCCAAGGTCATGTAGCAGTGGACAGCTGAGTCTGTCTGCTGTAAAAATCCTTTTGTCATTATTATGTGACTCCTTCCTCTACATGGCACTGCCTCTCCAAAGTGAAAATAAGTATGTAGATACATACGTATATGCACGTGGACATACACACATAAAACCTCAGAGCACCCGTCGTGTACCAGGAACACAAGCAGCCATTCTGTTTGATATGATCCTCACAACAACCATAAGAGGTACTGCCTTTTAAAAAAAATTTAGAAAATAAATAAATAAATAAAAAATGTATAGAAACCTTAAACAGGTAAGGCAAGTGGAACCTCAGGGAGGAGAAAACGCTCACACAGCTTGCTGATGCAGAGCCAAGGTGGGACTGCAGCTGGTTTCACGGGGAAGTCACCGCCTGCCCCCCGCACCCCCCCCCCCCCCGGGGCGCGCCATCTCGTCTCTAACCGCTGCCTGTTGCTTTCCTTCTTTGGGACTCAGTGTTCCCGTTTGAAATGTTATGATCTCTAAGAGCTTTTGGCTTTGATGCCCTCAGGTTCTAAGGTGTAAACAGGTGAAGGACAGACAAGAAGGTATTCTGGACTGAGAAGGCGGGAATCCAGCACTGCAAAGCCCTGTGAACACTGAGGAAAAGTCGAGCATGTTATTGAGCTGGAGATAAAGCGACTCCATTCTTTGAGGAGGGGCCCAGAGAACGCTTCAGCTATACTAGATTTGGGGAGATGAGGAGGAGTTTGAAATGTTAAAAAGATGGGCACTATTTCAAGAAAAGGGAAAACACATACAAGGGACTCAGTGGGCCTGTAATTACCAAGCGTGTTCTGAGAACGGTGATTTGTTCGGTATGGCTCTGTCCCGGGAAGGGGAGGGAGGCTGCAATGGCAAATTTTACCACAGTGCTAGCTACAGTTGGTTTCTGTCAGATCTGTTGGGCGTCTGTTCATACGTGACAACTTTTGCTTCTGGTCTTCATTTTTTTTTAACTTTATTTATTTATTTTAGAGAGACAGAGGAAGGGGGAGAGAGGGAGAGAGAGAGAGAGAGGGAGGGAGGGAGAGGCTGATTTGTGGTTGCACTTAGTTATGCATTCATTGGTTGATTCTTGTATGTGCCCTGACCAGAGATGGAACCCACAACCTTGGCATATCGGGACGACACTCTAACCAACTGAGCTACCCGGCCAGGATGCTCCGGGTCTCCATTAAGGTATCAAGTGCACATGGGACGTTCTCAAAGATAGACCACAGGTTAGGACACAAAACAAGTCTCTACAGTTCAAGAAGACTGAAATCACATCAAGCATCTTCTCGGACATTTACACCATGGAATACTAGGCAGCTGTGAAAACGAAGGATCCCTTGCCCTTTGAGAAGCATGGTGGGACCCAGAGAGAATTATGCTAAGCAAAATAAGCCAGTCAGAGAAAGACAAGTGTCACATGACCTTACTCATATGTGGAATCTGATGAACAAAATAAACCGATGAACAAAATAGATCCAGAGACATAGAAGCATGGAACAGACTGACAGATCTCAGAGCGAAGGTGGGGGTGGCTGGGTGGGTAGGTAGGGAGAGATTAACCTAAGAACTTAGATGCATATATGCATAACCCATGGACACAGACAATAGCGCAGTGAAGGCTGGGCGGAGGGGTGCGGGGAGGAGGGGATCAACAGGGAAAAAGGGGACAACTGTATTACTTTCAACAATAAAGATAAATTTTTTAAAAAAGAACTAATGACAACTGTTGAGCTGGATGATAAGTACATGGAATTAAGTATACTATTCTCTTACTTCTGCATATGTTTGAAATATTCACAGTAAAAGCATGTTTTTAATGTGGCTCATACACATAAAAACAAACAAACACGGTATCACTCAATTCCTGAGAATTTGAGATCATATAACTAAGCAGGAGCAGTGCTTTAAGAGAACTGAATAAGTAAAGCACTTAGCCAGAGAATTAAAGTGCAAACACACACACACACACACAGACACACACACACACAGACACACACACACACCGCCTTTGTTTTATGTGGTCAGTGCAAAAGAAACCTGGATACATCTTCTGAAGGTAACTTTGTCAAACCTGCTGTTGATCATAAGAGAGGGGTATACACAGTATAAAATGGTAACCTCGAGCACTGTTTCTTGTTTTATTGGTATTAAGATAACTCTCTTTCTTGCTGGAGTTCAGGGATATGCATCACAATTATCCTTCCTAAGAGGTTCTGTGAGAATGCCCAGAAGTCTCATATGTCTCCTGAAGGCTGTACAAGCACAAGCCTCTGGCTAACTGCCGGGACCACACTTCAGATGGGTGATGGGATCCTCATCACTAGTAGCTTGAAGTCTGTGTGGTACAAAATACCAGGTTACCAATGAGAGTCTTCAAGGCTGGGTCAGAGTTCATGTTTCCCACCGCTCCTCTTGCTCTCTGATTTTCTATGAAGTTCACAAATATATTCAAGTCTCACAACTTGAAACCCTCACAATCCTCCCCTTTTACATATTCCCCAAGCGTGTGGAGTATCTTTCCTTCACTTCCTATACCTTCCTTCACAGGACTGTCTGTAATTACTGCCTCCAATCCTTTAGCCTCAAATGGATTCTACCTTTCCTGAAATTGCTCTACCAAGCCAAGCATCAATGCTGGATCTGCTCAATCCCCATTTTATTTAACACTGTTTTGGTGTCTGACATGTTTCACCATTCCCTCCTTAAAACTCCCTCCACCTCTGGCTTCACTGACACTCCTTTCTCCTGGTTTCCTTCCTCCTCTCCGACTGCTCAATTTCAATCTCCTTCACTGATTTTCCTTAATCTACCTGTATCTTAAATTCTGACCTTCTCAAAGTCCCTGTCTCGCAACCTCGAATGTCTCCGTCCACTTACCTATCCACCCAATGAAGACCTATAGAAATGAATCAGACAAGGTCACTGCACTCACGGAGCTCACCGCCTAGTGGAGAGAGAGATGTAAACAGACCATCCCAGGTGGCCTTAGGCACTGCTCGGTCTTCACTGCTGGGGGAGGGGGAGGCAGTCTGGGAGGAAGGCGTAGGAGCAGCGACCCGCTGCTTCTCCCACTGGAGGGCCTTGGGGTAAATGCCCTTGGGGTAAACTTACATCTGGCTATTTAAACACATCTGAAGAGCCTACAAATGTTCAGCCTGTTATGTCAGACTTAAGTATCCAAAAGAATAATAACTCAGTGATATTAAAATCATCCTATTAGTTGCAATCTTTTGGTTCATTTCATTGTATCGTGTTTGGGAGGCGGCAGGCACACTATAGAGGAAAAACACAGTTGGAGGGGAAAAACCGGCTTGAGCTGGAATTCTGGCTTCATTTCAGCTAGCTGTGTTATCTCAGACAAGTTACTCAAATGTTCTGACTCTCATTGTCCTCATCTGTGAAAGGCACATAATATTTTCTTATAGAATTGTTATAAAGGTTTGATACAAGAAGCAGCTTACACTGTTCCTGGCACTTGGTATTTAGAATAGAAATCAGCCCAAGCTTTCTTCTGTTCCAAACACAGAACTAATTCAAAAACAAGACAGAATGTGGGTAATGAAGTGCACACCTCTGCTCAGGTAACAAGGCGGATGCGTTAGGAAAGGGGCCCAAGGTAGCGTTGTTTTAAATAAAAGTCCTAAATTCCCTTCCAATTTCCTTGTTCAAATCACTTAAGGGGAGCTTTCTATAGTTCTGCTAATGAAGTCATCCTCAAAATCACTTTCAGACAGACTATTGCTCAATAATAAACTAACTGCATGATAATACACACACCCGAGCCCCCAAGTTGGGTGATTTTTTAAGATCAGAATCCATACAAACAGTCATTGAGAGTCTTAAGGGGGTCATTTACGGAGATTGGATTTCTCCAAAAGAAAAGAATATACCCGTTTTATTCTCTTTATTTTGCCAGCTCATCAAGAAGAAAACGACGAAAAAACTCTAATGCCTATGGTACAATTCATCACAGAGAATTTTATGGCAGAAAAATGTTTTCAATTTATAATGGCAGTAATAAGTGACATTGGGCAAAGGCTGAAAGAGACTTTTTTTTCCTATCAGGAGTCAGCTAGGAATAGAAGAGGGTTGTAATCATTACTCATCCCTGGATGCTGAATGTTTAAAGGCATCTTACACAACAGCATGATTTCTATTACCCTGCTGTACACCAAGCAGGAAAATTTAGCAAAACTCGGACTCACATGCCCTGTTTATCGTAACGGGGTCCAATTAAGGCCACATGGCGGCTAAAGGGGAGGGGCCCCTCTATGTCAGAACCCCAAAGCTTTTTTTTACAAGTCCAACAAAAGAGCCAATCTTAAGAAGGGAGCCATATTGTAATGTTTGGTTTTAAAAACATTCTTTAAAAATGAATTTAGCACTGGAGAAAACACACACACACACACACACACACACACACACACACACACACACCCCTTCATTAGAGGAGTTTTCTAATAGAATGCAATGGTTGAAAACTTGCTGAGCACTGTTCCAAAATCCACTATGTTTCCTTATACTTCATGGTCTTTAATCCCCTTGATTGATTTCACATAGGCAAAGCCTGTTTCCCTGCTCTCCTGTTCCACTCGTCTGTCTGTAGTGGGGAAGTCGCCAAGACCTGTGAGTGCTTACTATCCCCATCGCCTGCCCCCTGCCCCCTATCACCTTCAGCAGCAGCAGCATCCATCAGTCACTCATTTACATCTACTTTGTAAGACTCGAATCGACAAATATTTATCATATGACAACCTGTCAAGCATTCAAAATACAACACTGATCATGACACGATTTCTTATTTTTAAGGCCAAGACTTCCCGATCTAGGAGCAGACAGCTGAGCAAACAATCACGCACACGCTGCGTGACTGCACAGTAAGGGCTCCGTCAGAGGGTATGCCCGGCGCGAGGTTCAGAGGCAGCGACACTGACACACTGGCCAGGGCGGGGCTGGGAGGATGCCTGCCAGACACGCCCGTTCTCAAGGTGAGCGGTCATGCTGGGCGGGCGTCTCCTAGGAGGAAACGGGTAGAAAGACCAGGCAGGCAGAAGGGACCAGACGTGCCAAACAGGAGAGTGTGCGAAACAGTACGAAGGTGCAGGGAACAGAAAGCAGAGGAGCTCAGTGGGAGGGCCAAGCCTAAGGGCACTGACTAAATTACTCAGACGGCTCAAGTTTTATTCCCTGCGCTCTGGAGTCATGGGTAGGAAAACATGCAGCTGCTCGCCCCAAAGAGCCGCTCGTTCACACTCAGGGAGGCTTCTTCTCCGCCGGAATTCCTCTCCAGGCAGGTCAGCTGACTAAGCCTTGCGGTGCATTTGTTTCGTTTTGGTTTTGGTTTTTGGAAGTGTGTGTGTGTGTGTGTGCGCGCGCGCGCGCGTACACGAGCATGTGTGCACACGCATGCTTTGTTTTGTTTTGGGTCTTAGTTTTATTCTTTCACAGACCTAAATGAAGAGAGAAAGTAAAATGTGAAAATCTGGGTCAGCAGTCCCTCTGTCACAGGGAACAGAACAACCCTAAGGAAGAAATGTTCCCAGAGGCCCCCGGAACAACAAGCGGGGTACGGTGCTGAAGCAGAGGAGGACGGAGAACAGGAGGCAAAGCGCCGAGAGCTGTGCTGGGGCCGGAGCACGTGAGGCTTCGTGAGCCACAGTAAAGATTCTGGATTAAATTTTAGGTGAATGGTAAGCTACCGAGGGTTGCAAACATGGACATGAAATGACCTGGCTCTCATTTTTAAAGGAGTAATCTGGCTGCTCAATGGAACACAGACTTCAGGAGCTATATAAATGAAGGACAGATCTGTTAGGAGAGGAGTAACTTAACAGACAAAACGATCAGGGCTTAAGCTAGAATGGTAATAATGGAGAAGATGAGAAATGGTTGGAATCAAGACATATTTTGATTATTACTTAACTGTCCTTTCCCCATTTACCTAACTCCTCAAATGCCCAAACTGTTCACTCAACAAATAGAGAAACAGACCTAGAGGGAAGGGACTTGTCCAAGGCCACACAGCGGTCTGTGGCAGAAAGGGACGTCGGGCTCAGGCATCCTGCCTCTTTTCTTTGGCCTCTCCAAATTTTCTACCACCTCCTCCCCAAGTCTATTTCATTGTTTTTCACAAGCCTGCAATACCATCTTCCTGGTGGCCTTTTAAGAAAAACAGACGGCATTCCGCCGAAAGTCTGCCCAGCATCAAGAAAAACCAGGACTTTGATGTGCTCCAATTGGAGTAGAGAAGATGTGTGGAAAATACCAACCAAATGTTTGGACTCAGAATCCAAAATAACATGTACTTAACTTTGCAATTTAAAAAGCTAAATTCAAACATGTGTCTTGTTGGTTTTCCAGAAAATATAGAATCTTGAAGCATAAAATTAAATAAATACCAACTCCAACTTGTGGTCTCACCCTCCCTCTTTCTTTCCCTCCCTTCCTTCAGAGTTTTCTCCAATTATTTTCAAACTCCCTCGTTCTCCAAATTAGGAACCTTCCATATGTTTGGACTACATGAGGCAACTGGCTCGCACTGGCCAACTCCACACTGCTCGGCGGACACTCCCTGCTTCCCGGCTGAGCCCTCCGGGCCTTTGCTCATGCTGGTTCTTTGCCTGGCATGCTTCCCAGTGCCCTCCTCACTCCGTCTGAACACTCCTTGCTGCTGCCTTCCTCACAGGCTAGTCCCCAGTTCTGCCTGTCATTTAATTGGCTACTTTATTCCTCTCAAATCACTGCAAAGACAGCTATGAAATCCTCAATCTCTTCATCTTTACAGTGAAAATAAAAATATTTCTACTTGCCTCACAGAAATTTGTGAAGATTTTTAAAATGACTATCAATGAGACGGCTCTACTATTAGTATTAATTTCCTTCCTTCCTCTGTTCTTCCCTCCCTCCCCTCCTCTCCCTTCCTTTCTCGCTGTTCTTAAATATGCCCTTCCTTGGTTGGGGAGGGAAAATTCCCCAGCCATATAAATGCAACAGACATTTGTCATCATCTGTCTGATGTCTGAAGAATCACTAAACAAGGAGCACCCTGTCAGCATGTAAGGCCAGGCGGGGGCCTGTTCCTGGTGAGGCAGGCCCTGTGCCACGTCTAAGTCTTACTTCTCCACTCCACCAAGTAACAGCAATGACCGAAATATCCTAAACTCTTAAAAGCAATGCTGGTATCTCTTCCCAACAAAAAGGAACTGGGTCTGCAAACCTTCACTTCAACCTAGAGAGTTCTTTAATTAGTTTTATATTTTACATGAGCTTTTGTTGAGTAAAGAGTTCCTTTGCTTTAAAAAAAAAAAAATCTTTAAAATAACTGCTTTGATCCAAAGCCCTCAGTATAGAAATGTGAAAGCTAAGCTCAGAGAAAGCAAGGGAACAGACCAAGGATATACTGTGGATCAGCCTTCCAAAGCCAGGTGAAACAACTTCCAGACCTAGGACGAACCACTTCCTAGGGATTGTCGCTATCCTGTTACCTCCTGGGAGGTTTGCCTGACATCCAGTGAGCTGACAGACAGATCTCTGGAAACATGTTACTTACTTTCCAGAACAAGTAGCTGTCATCATGCTCATTTTGGCTACTTTTCCTGGTCTCATGTCCCAGGAGCCCTGACAACCAAGATCCAAATCCAGGAAGCATGAAGAGGAACCTTTGGATTCCTGGCTACAACCAATTCCTTAAAGGCATTTTGGGTCAGTGTGCATGGACTGCTGCTGAGTCTTCTGGCTGAGGGGATTTCTTTTCTCCTGAGTAGAAAGGAAAAAGAAAGAAAAGAAAAACCCTCAACATTTCATTAACAGGTGCTGGGGCTTCAAGACCAGAAAATGGCAACCTCCTTTCTCCTCCTGTTACTGTAATGAGCTTTAAAAGGTGGGTGGTTTATAAGAACAGAAGAAAACTGAAATGACCTTGGGATATGTAGGTGTTAGGAGAGTGGTGATTTGACTATTGTAGGAACAAATGGCTGCTAAGTCTCCAAATAAAAACAGCAACATTTCAAAAATATACAGGTCTTCTTACTGCGGCTTATACAGGCATTCGTGTACTAAACTTTAGACAGCTCTCAAGTCAGACGAAAGTCACAGGTCAGTTCTCCTCTGTTCCATTCCATCAGTCCATTAAAACATACCCCTTCTGAGTCTTAGTTTCCTCATCTCTAAAATGAGGAGAATAATATCTACCTCATAGGAATGTCATCATGGTTCAAAAGAACATGTATGGAAGGCTCTTGACTCATTTCTGCATTAACATGATGATAAAATAACAATGGCTAATACTCACCGAGCACTAACTATGTGCCAGGCAGAGTCTAAGACTATTGCTTGCATTAATCCATTTAATTTTCAACACAACTCTTTGAGGATTATCATCTCCATATTACAGATAGAGAAACTGAGGTACAGCAAGGTTAACTTACGTGCCTAAGATCATACAGCTTGAAAGTGATAGAGTCAGGATTCAATCCAGGTAGCCTGACTCCATAGCCTGTACTAAACCAATGTTGTGACCTACCTCCGTACAAGCAGTAGACTTAATTGCTGTTATTAATGAGGCCAGCACCAGGAGGGAGAGAAGCAAGCATGGTGTCTTGGAAGGCTCCGTAGACCTCCCCAGCAGGCAGTCATGCCGAGTGGGTCCAGGACACAGAAACGCCTGGTGGTTCCTTTCGAAATAGCTCCTGCTGATGGAATGCTGGATCCCCACACTTTGCTCTTCAGCATTAATTAAAACAAAGGAGTTAATCAAGATAAACTTGCACACCTGCCCAGCACCAGCCTGGAAGTTTATCATGTCTAAATATGTTTCTCATGCATTTACTGCAAATTAGTTTCTGAAAGTGAATTTCAAGGTCTAGTGACTCTGAGGTTCCCTAACTCCGTTTTCATTAAGTTTTCACAAATGATCTACTGTTGCATTATTCTTTTATAGTGCAGATTTAAGGCCCCACCATGAAAAGCAATTATGCTGTCAGAAAAGTGTATTTTGACTTATTAAAAAATCTGAAAGGTTTCAGAAAACTATTTATTTAGGTTCTCATCAGGAGGGCATTTTGACAGTCCTTAGAAAGAAAGCACTTTCAGCTGCATACTGTTTGCAGCAGCCTAACAAGGCCTTTCTGTGAAGTATACATGGAGCAGGAGAAGCACAGTGCAGGGAATCAGGAGGCCTTGGGGGCTGCTCCCCAAAGAGAAGCCTTAGGCCTTCATCTGAAAAATCAGAGAACTTCCCATCGTAACCTCTAGAGTAACAGGAACACGGTGATTCTGTGATTACAGCTGCCTGTACTGAGTGCTTGCCACGTCTCAGACACACTGCTGACAGGTCTATATCCAACCCTGAGAGGCAGGCTGAATTACTCCCATTTTATAGATAAGCAAACTGAAGCTTAGAAAGGTTCACATCTTACGTAAAGTCACTCAGCAGCTGCTGGATTTGGCACTGCGACCCTACGGTACATTCTAAGTAAGGACTGCTATTCAGAATAAAAAAGAACACAGAAGAACCTAGTGATATATTTAATGAAAAAGCAGAACCCAATTAAGGTTCACTGAGGATGCAGACCCTTCAGGAATAAAGATTTGGGTCACCCCACCAGACAAAGAACACCAAAAAGCTAGAGACTTTGCTGAGGGCAAAAATGGAAACGGAATGGGTAATGGAAAAGGAAGATTTCATTATCACTACACCTTTCATCAGCTGCAGATGTGAGTATCGTAGCAAATGTACATCTCTTCTTCCTTACCGGTCAGGAGTGCGCGCACAGGTGTGTGTGTGTGTGTGCACGTGTGTGTGTGCACGTGTGTGTGTGAACTTACTTCTTCCTTCATCTTCCTGTTCCCTTTTCCTTTATATAAAGGTCATTGTTGGTGGTTGCCCTCAAAGTAAGCCTTTCGATTGCATATTATTCAGACAGGACTGTGACTAAAGCAGATGGCAGGACCTCACGAAGGGATGAATGTGGCGACCACTTCCTCTTTTGAAGGGATGCTGAGAACATCTTTACGTGAATGAAAATGAGCTGTGTCTTCTAAGGTAAAAGCAGGAAGCTGACAATGCGTTATATGCAAGTCCAATATGTTTAGAAGGAGATGCATAAATGATAGGGAACCAGAGAGGTGGACTTTGTCAGTTCCAGTTCCAAGTCCATCCTTCCATGCTCTGCTCTTTGACACTGCAAACAACACTTCTCACGTTTCTTTTCTATCCTGCTTCCTGCTGGGTTCTGCCAATAAGTAAAGGGAAATTGGAACGCAGAAGAAAGAGAGAAGAGACTGCTTTTCTGCTTTTGATGTTTGTTGACTCCAGCTTCCAATTTTTTTTGACACTCCTAGAACCAACCTCTTTGCACTCTCAGAAGTACCAGCCACAGAAAGGCACTGCATCCACCTCAGAGAAATGAATTCAATGCCACAGAGCCCCTCTCTCACCTCCTGGTTCTGATAACTCCAGCTCACTCCTTTTGTTCCCATAATCCCAGCTTCTTGCAGTTATTGCCTCTGGGTTATCTCAGTGTTCCCTTTTTGCTCCTTTAGCCCTCCATACCTGGTAACAATTTCCATCTACTAAACCCTTCTGTTGAAATACTTAGTGAAGTTTTTGTTCTCCTAAATGAACCTAAATGACCCGGTCACATCGAGACATGCCCTTGTACACAGCAGAGCTATACAAGATCTCAAAGTTCACGTGACAGGCAACAGCTAAATTGCCTTAATTAATAGCTGCAATGTTTTCAGTCAGTTTGTTTTGTTTTAGGCTAGACAGTAAAAGAACCAAAGATACCTATGTACTCAAGATAAACATAAATAAACACCTAGCAGTAAAAGATGATTGGCAACAAATGTGTGCCCTTTACAAATGGACATCTTTGTGCAAGTAATCAGCAAAGTTATTTAATCCTGCTTGGCAAAAGTAGAAAACGTCAATGACTCCTTTCCTCTGTTAACTATGTCCTGATTCTTTCCAAACTTAGATCCTACATTCCAATTAGACCTATAGTGCACTCTCTCTATATGTGTGCATAAATAGACTCTTATCTATAAATATCACTACTTTCCTCAAATCACTGACCTATATTCTAAATTTATACTTTTAAAATCTTATGGTACAGAATATTCTAAAGCATAATTCATTAGTTCATTTTATTCATTCTTTCAACAAATAAGTATTGCATATCTACTATGTTTCAGGGGACTATGTTAAGAAATGAGAATTCAGAAGGGGCAAACACGGGCATGTTCCCCTTGGAAGCATCCAGTTACCCAGGAGACAGACATCAGTCAAAAGATCACACATATAACTGAAAAATTCAACAGTGATAAGTGTTAAAGTATATAGGATATGAGAGCCAATAACAGAGATTTGAACAGGGTAGGGGAAGGGGAAGGAGGGAAACAAATCAAAATCTTTATCCTAATAAGAATGGGAAGCCATTAAAGATTTTTTTACTTTGAAAGATCTTAAGTGATCAAATGTTCAGTTGATTTGAGAAAGAGAATATATTGTATAAATTGTGTACAGGTAGGGATGCAAAATGTAAGGAAAGAGCACTAGATTAGAAGACAACCTGAATTCAAGGATTATTATTATTAAATAACTGGTCATGAGCATTTAAATGACAATGACAAATGTCATTTATGGTACTTTCCAGTTTTGTATACAATAAAGTTCTAATTAATAAATTTTGCACACTGTGTGTAAAACTCAGAGTTAACTGACATATATGACTGTGGTATTTTAGATTATTAGTTATGAAGATGATAAAAATATTTTATCAGATATTTTTTCCATTCCTTCAATGAGGCCAAACTTGACTCTGTCTGTCAGACCTCTCCCCAGGTTGATTCTAACTGTAAGCGCAGCAGTGGGCAGCTGCTTCTCTCCAGCCACATCCATTCCTTGCAAAATGCTGAGATGGTGTGTTTTTTTGTGTTAGCTGTTGTTTTCCTTCAATTATGTTCAAGTTAATGGTTATAACAGTCAAAAATATGGAGAAGAGCTATGAGAGCATTTAGTCAAGGTCATGAATTGATGCCTCCCCCAAAATCATGTTTTAAATTGTCCTGATTCTCAGTACGGAAAAATTCCCAATAGGTTCTGAAGATACTATCAAATGGGTTACCAGGTTGCTGCCAAACATGATCTATGAAATTGGTAGTTAATCCAATGAAATCACAGAATCATGGACTCATAGACTTAAGGAAATACAGAACCTTACAGCTTTAAAACAATATTTTCAAAAGATATTTAAAAATATTGACACAGTTCAAAGTGATCTTAAAATGTATGTTTCAACTATCCACTCTATGTTTGAATCTGCTACAATATCTAAGCCTCCTAGGAGCTGCTGAAATTCTATTTGATACAGGGCCTGATGGGGGGCTCACTGCCTTCCTAGGGAGCCTGTTTCATATTTAGCTCTTAATACTGGAAGGATGATCTGAAGTCAGAGGTGAAATCTGACCCCTGGTTGTGCCCACACATTGGTCCTACTTTCATTACCAGTGCTATGAGTGTTCAAAGAGAAAAATATAGATAAAAACTTACTCAAGCTCCTTTGGATTGGTGTCATTTCCTTCACCTATGGACATAGCAACACTAGGATCCAATCAGAACATCTGTGCAATGTTATGGAACCTGAGTCCTAGTTTCTTCTAATGCTTCCTAATCTTTTTTTTTTTTTTTTTTTTTGGTATGAGAAATCTGAGTTAAGCCTGGTTCCTTCCTCTTCCTATTTCTGCACAAGTTAGGGAACATATATTGAGTGCATTCTATGTGCTATCCCTGTTCTGAGAGCCGTATGGATGTAACTCATTTATTCTTCACAATAACCCTACGAGACAGGCTCTGTCATTATCCTCACTTTCTAGAGGAGAAAAGTGAGGCACAGGAAAAGAACGTATTATGTTCCAGCTTCTCAACAGTAAGTGGTATACCTGGAATTCAAACTCAGGACACCTAGTTCCAAAGTTCATACTCCTAACTTCTGTGTTAGAACAGAATATGAAAGCATTAAAAACTCTTGCAAAAAGGAATGCTGAACTGCTCAGTGTGGGAAAGACAAGGATTTACCCAACAAGGGGCAAATGCCATCACACTGTACAACGTGAGGTTGGGCAAATTAGTTTTCTCAGCAGTAAATGAAGCAAAGTCTCTGAACGTCCTCCAAGGCCCTTTTTAGTCTGAAACGTGAACAGCTCTACCATTACAAGTTTGGGTCAGAGTTTAGCTACAAAGACTTCCTGAACTCCAGATGTGTGTCAAACACCAACTATAGTCCTTCCTAGGAATACATGAGGAGACACAAATGAAGTCAAACAAATAGAAGATAGTATGATAGATGCAATAACAAATGTGCATGTACACAGAAAAGTGATCAACTTTATCTTGGGGTATGTGGGGAGCCAAAGGAGACAAGAAAATAGTTGGCATCTGATCAAGGTTTTGAGGGATGGCAAAGAGTTCACTAGGTAGATAAGTAAGTGAGAGAGGACCTTCCAGAGAGAGCTAACATATTGAGAAGGTAGAAAGGTACATTCTGGACCTGACAAGCAGTTCGCTGTGACTGGAGGGTGGAGTATAAGGGGAGACACAGTAGGAAATAAGATGGAAGAGGCGGGTAGGGGCCAGGTGACAGGCTGCAGTGCCTGGCTAAGGGATTAGAACAGGGCTCCATAGAGGAGTGACAGGGTAAAATAAATGAATTTGCTTTTCTGGTTTTTAAACAACATGTAAGCATGATCAGTCGCTCAGAGGTTATTTTGGAATCAAGTTACTCATCAAAAATGACATCCCTGAGACTGAAATTGCTTCCAATGAACTGACACATTTTAACTTTCCTTTTTCTTCGTATTCACATGGAAGCCCAGAACATCCTAATACTTTTTAAAAAAATACAATTCCACTTATGTTGTCATCTAGATAAATTGTCCCAATTATGGGTAAAAAATGGTGCAAATTGCAACCTCCTAGAGGGCTGGGGAGAAGAGGTTGAGAACGGCCTGTTCTGTTAGGCTCTGACTTGGCAGCTGCTTCCACGTTTACAGAGACTCAAAGGGGAGCAAGGACCAGGAGGTTCCGGAGATGCTGCTCAGCAAGCACAGAGCGGGGAGAGCTCGCTGACAGTTCAGGTATCCTACGGGGGACATCTGGACCTTGTTCATTTGTCAGAGTTAAACAAGATTATTGTGCAGCTCAACAAAACAAAATTATGGAAAAAACTTATCCTAAGTTTCTGTCAAGTAAATAAGTAGTGGAAATGTAGGAATTCAAGTAAATTTCATAAACCCACTAATTCATTCCATCAATAAGCAAATGGTAATTAAAGAAGCAAGTATATTAGAACTTAGGTCTGGTCATGGTTCAGCCAGTTACTAGCTGTGAGTCCAGGGAAAAATTAATTAATCTCTTATGCCCCAGTTTCCTTTTATTGTTTCAAATATCATAGAAGGAGTAATAATAGTAGTAATACCTACATTTTGGGGGTAGGAAATGAGGGGAATGATTGAAGAGATATCTAGGGGGTAGAAGCAACAAGAACCAAATCCGTTAACCATATACATGGGGAATGAGAGAAGAGGTCTAGAAAGGGCCCCAAGGTTTTGATCTAGGACTAGTTATAGAACCAAGTAACACAGCAAGGAAGGACTAAAGAAGTATCTAGTAGGACTCTGTTATGTGCAAGCCATGTGGAAAAGGAACAGATATTCTCAGAGCTGAGTCAAGACTCTTATACTTGGGTCATTTAGGAGAGACACATAACAGCATAATCATTGGCAAAATGAATTTGGGAGTCTATAGGAATGCACCAAAGAGCGAGCTCAGGGAAGGCTGATGCGGTCATGACAGGCAGTAGATGATTAGAAGGCTGAGGGTCAAGTCTAACTTCAGCAAGTCTAGCCTCTACCACTATTTTTAAGATGTGGAAACTAAAGTTTAGAGTGGAACAGTAACTTGCCCAAGGTCACACAAATAAATCAGAGGCAGGCTCGGGTCTAGGGATGTAGCTCTCTCTGCTTCGCTGGGCTCTGTGCTCCCACTGAGACCTGAATAGGGAAGCTCTGGCACTCTGCAGTCTATCTACCGCACAACGTGGCCTTGGCTAGACTTAAAATGTAAAATCCCTTTGAGCCCCGGTTTGCTCATATACCCTCTTGGGGACTCCCAACGCACATTAGGTTCTAAAAAGATTTGAAAAAAACCCCGTTTAGCACTGCTTAAATGAACATTTTCCACAATGTGGAACATGCAGAAACACTCCTGATAGACGCAAAGCTCATAAAGTGACCCAGGGTGGGGATGAAACGCCGGGAGACCTAGCGTCTGACCTGGGTCTGCAGCAGCGAGCAGGCGCGACTCAGGAGCTAGGACGCGCAGGAGGCTGCGGGCAGAGGGAGCACAGTGCCAAGCACCGCATTTCACAGCAGGCAGTGAGCACTCGGGAGCAGAGGAAGATGCGGGTGAGGCGGTAAACAGAGTCCCCGCCTGGAGGCGCTTGTAATGCCTTAATAAAGAACTGGGGGGAGCTTCCACTACAGGCTGAGAGAGAAAAATGGAACTGAATTTACCCTCCCACCCGAGACAACCAAAGGACTAGATGAAACATATGAAGAGCGATTTTTAAGACATCGGACACCAGGCAATGAAGACGGGAAACTGGTGTGGTGAGCCGCAGGACTACCCCAGCTTGCACCTGAGAGTTTCAGGGCCTGGCCCAGGGAAGGAAACCCAAACAGAGCATTGCAAACTCCCTGAGTTAAGGTGACAAAAATGAGAGTCCACACAGACTAAGGTGGCTGGAGTTTGCAGGTGAGAGAACTGGAGAGGACAGAGCTGGAGGGAGGAAATACCCTGAAGATCTGCCTGTCAAGGGTTCCCCTTGGTTTTCAGCAGAGTAGTGATCAGCACATGTATGTGAGAAAACTCAGAACAGAAAAAGCCTCGTCTGCGAGGATGAGAGTGAACAGTGCCTGAGAGCTCACTCAGGGCTAGGGACAGCTCCTATTCCCACCAGCTACACTGGAAAGCCTCATAATTCACAGGGCATTTGGACAGAATACTCAGAAGGGCCTTGCCTTGGTAGTGGGAAATAATTAACCTTAGACCAAAAACTGATCTGGTCCCACTAATGAATTTAAAAGCAAGACCTGAAAAGACCAAACTATTTCCAAGTAGCTTAACTGCATCTCAGGAGAAAGTTTAAGAACATTTATAGGAATACAGAAATGTCTATAACCCAACAGGGTAAAATTCTGCCATCTAACAAATGTCTTCCACCTAATAAAAAACAACAACAACAGACATGCAAAGAAGCAGGAAAATATATTCCACAGTGAGGAGAAAAGTCACACCAAAATGAACCTAGAACTGATACAGATGTTAGCATTAGCAGAAAAAGACAT
Source organism: Miniopterus natalensis (assembly GCF_054644295.1). Taxonomy (NCBI): domain Eukaryota; kingdom Metazoa; phylum Chordata; class Mammalia; order Chiroptera; family Miniopteridae; genus Miniopterus; species Miniopterus natalensis. The sequence goes on from NC_142089.1 coordinate 28,731,654, forward strand.
GAAAATAATTATAACTGTATTCCCTGTGTCCCAAAAGTTGAGAAGGGGCCATGAAAGATATAAAAAAGACCCAAACTGAACTTCTGTAAATAAAACTATAATATCTGAGATTAAAACATGAATTAGATGGTAATAGTGACCAATTAGACACTGGAGATGAAGACTGATGGATTTGAAGATACAGCAATAAAAACTATCTAAAAGAAGCACATAGAAAAAACACACACATTCATCCACAATTAACAGAGCATCAGTGAGCTGTCAGAAAACCTTAATAATCCTCATAGAAATGAACTTGGAATTCCTGGAACAGAGAAAATTAATGAAAAAATACCTAAAGAAATAATGGATGAAAATTTTCCAAGTTTGATGAAAACTATAAACCTAGTAATCCAAAAAACTCAATGAACCATCAAGTAAAAGAAACATAGAGAAAACTACAGCCAGGCACTTCATAATGCAATTGCTTAAAGCCAGTGATAAAGAGAAAATCTTGAAATCAGCCAGAGGAGCAGGGGGAACATTATGTACAGAGAAACAAAGGTAAGGGTGAAAACAGTTTTCTCCTTGGAAACAATGTAAATGAAAAGACGGTGAATCAACATCTTTGAAGTACCAAAAGAAAAAACTTTCAAATTAGAATTCTTTCCTACCAAAAATATCTTTTCTAAACTATGATAAAATTAAGGGTTTTCAGACATAAAAAGCTAAAAAGAGTACATTATTAGCAGACTCATACTCTAAGGAATGTTAAAGGAAGTCTTCCAGGTAGAAGAAAATTAATACCAGATGGATATCTAGATCTACCAGAACGAAATTAAGATCACCAGAAATGATAGTCATATGAATAAATACTTAAGGATACTTATTATTATTTAATAACTTAAAAAAACAATTCAGTGTTAAAACAAAATAATAACATAGTGTGGGGATTATAAGACATGTAAAAGTGAAATGTATGACAAAAATAGTGCAATGGCTGGAGGGGAGAAATGGAAATATGCTATTTGTTATCTTCTTATACTATCCAGGAAGTAGTATAATGTCACTTGAAGGTAGCCAGTGATAGTTAAAGATGTGTGCTATCAGCCCCAATTAACCACAAAAATACAGTAGTGCCCTCAGTGGATGACTGAAACTTCAGATAGTACCTAAACATATATATATATTTGGCAAAACTGTACATATATATATATATATATAAATAAAATTTGTTATTTTCCCTATACATACGTACTTATGATAAAGTTTAATTTATAAATTAGTCAATTTCATGAATAGAAGATTCATTCTAATGTAGATCTTAGCAGCCTCAGCATATAATTTTTTTAATTTCCTTATTAAATTGAGAACATTTACCTTTTCACTTAAAGGAAGCACTTTGTGGCTTCTCTTTGGCAAATCCAAATTGCCAGCATCACTGCCCTTGAGCTTTGGGGTCATTATTAGGTAAAATCAGAATTACTTGAACACAAGCACTGCCATACTGCTACAGTCGACCTGATAACCTGGACAGCTACTCAGTGACGGATGGGTAGGGAGCTTAAACAGTGTGGATACACTGAACAAAGGGGAGTTTCATGTCCTGAGTGGAATGGAGTGAGACGGTGTGAGATTCCATCACGCTACTCATATGGCACACAATTGAAAACTTATGGTTTATTTCTGTAGTTTTTCTTTTAATATTTTTGGACTATGGTTGACCACAGGTAACTGAAACTGCAGAAAGCAAAACTGCAGACAAGGGGAAACTACTGTAACACAATAGTTACAGCTAATAAATCAACCAAAGAGATAAAAGGGAAACCAAAAATATTTTTTAAATACTCCAAAATACTGAAAAATAAGTCAGTAAAAGAGAAAAAAAGAACAGATGGGACAAATAGAAAACAAAGAGTAAAATGACAGATTTAAACTTAACCGTATCAATAATCATGTTAGCCGTCTAAACACTGTAATTAAAAAAGCAGAGATTGCCAGATTGGATAACAAAGCAGGACCCGACTATATGCTGCCTATAAGAAATGCAGTTCAAACAAAAAGATACAAATAGACTACAAGTAAAAGGATGGAAAAGGGCATATCATTTTAACACTAATAAAGAAATAAAAGCTTGAATGGCTATATTAATATCAGACTTCAGAGCAGAGAATACCATCAGACATAAAGAGGTTAATTTTGTAATGATAAAGGGGTCCCTTTATTAAGATGACCTAACAATGCTAAATGTTAATACATCTAATAACAGAGCTTCAAAATTCATGAAGCAAAACTGATAGAATTGACTAAATCTACAATTACAATCATAGATTTCAATACTCCTCTCACAATAATAAACAGAATACATAGGTAGAAAATCTGGAAGGATATAGAAGAGTTGAATATCATTATCAAACAAACTGACCTATTGAGATTTATTAAATACTCCAGCAACGGAATATATATTTTTCTAAAGTGGATGGATAACATTTACCACGATAGACGCTATTCCGGGCCATAAAACAAGTCTCATATATATAACAAACCTGATGGAATCTACAGAAAATCTATAAGAACAACTACTAAATGAGTATAGGAAGGTTGCAGGATAAGATACAACAATTTAAAATAAAAATATAGCCATACTCAGGGATCCTAATGTGGTTCCATGAACACACCAGACTATTTCAATGTCTGTTTTTTTCTTCATGCTGAAAACTCCACCTAAAATGTTCTTATTTTCCCTTCCTCATGCTGTTCCCTTCCCACCATGCCCTTGAGACAACCTGGTAAAAATTCTATTTGTTTTTCAAGATTTAACTCAAATAACTACCTTCTCCATAAAACCTTTCTTGACCCACCCTCCCACTCCTCTTTCCCAAAAGATAAAATTTGTACACCCTCTGAACGCTGTATACACTTAAAGTAGAAACCATCTTTATCATTTTAAAAGGCTATTATATGAGCTACTTGAGGACAGGGATTTCTCTTATATATTCCTTGAAGTTTAGTGGATAAATGCATATCTTCTCCACCATAGTAACTTAACAACTGATGTCTACCTGCGTATGTTTCTGCCTCATTCGGCAAACTGGAGGCTCCCTGTGAGTAGGTATCGTGTCAGAGTTTTCTCTTATCCTTAAGCAGTACCGGCGCATGGAAGACTTTAGGCGTGTGCTGACTGAATGCCTAGAAAACAGTGTGGGGAGGGCCTGAGGTTCCCCACTTCCAGAAGAGAACGTTCAAGACCACGGGATGAAGCTGATAACAAAGAAGAGCAGGGAAGTCTGAATAAGTCTCTAGACAGCAAGAAGACGGCCTTCAGCAATCTCTCTTTAGGGGCAAATGGTCCACCTTTGCTGCCAACCTGTCGGTCAATACTGAGAAGCTGAGGCTGGGAGAAATGCTGCCCTATCTTTCCTCAGCCAAGTTAGGAAATCTCTGGCATCTCGATACAAGGTGAGGTAAGGGAGAGGGGAACTGCACTTAGAGGCCCCCCAGGCACGGGCTGGGCAGGCGAGAGGAGGCCTGCGGCATCATATCTCATCACTGCCGGCTCCCCTGGCCTAGGAGGTCAGCCCAGAAACGAGTGTCCCAGGGGAAATTTATCTTGAGAGCAGTGATTCTGCCTTTCAGCGTGTTGATGGACTAACTCTGTTCACTCCTCTGACAAAAAAAATGGGGCAATTTATTTAGCCTAAGAAATTTCACAGCTGTGAGAAGGATTTTTTTAGGGATCATCCAGCCCAGCTCTCTCTAGGGGACGGAAGCCCTGAGAGCAGAGATTCACAGGCAAAGCCAGAGTTTCTGCCTGGGCAGGGTCCTGGCCTCCTGCCTACCCTCCACACAGATTCTGTAAATCCTTTGGATTTCAATGATGCCTACGGGGTGAAGTCTAAATGTAGGGGCATGTTCTTCAAGGCTCTTTAGTCCTGATCCTAACAAAACTTTTCACTCTCATTTCTGCCTCTCCTTACCTGTCTTTCTGTCACACTGTGGACATACACTCACTCCTGGAACATTCCATCTTCTTTCACATCTCTATACCTTTGTCATTCCCAATGCTTAAAATAACATTTCCTTTTGCTATATGGAAAATTCCTACTCATCTTTCAAAGACTAATTCAAATGTTGCTCCCTCTTCAAAAGCTTCCTGGATATTCCAAGGCAAAACTACTTCCTCCCTGTCCAATGCTAATAGCACTTTTTATATGTATCTGTTACAGTGTTATGATGTAGCATAAGTATTTGCTATGACCATATATATTGATACATTCATGTCTACATGCAGGTTATGTTGTATGAAGGAGTTATCTCCATTTAAAATTGCCAAGTGTGTATGAAAGGCTAATACCTTATTCATACAGACTCACATTTGGTCATGTAGTAAGTAACCAGGGTAATATTACTGCCTCAAGAACCTGCATGTCTTTCCCAATACTTCAGTCATAACCAGTTATTTATACCAGAAACATTAGGATATATAGCTTATTTATGATGCTAAAAACACTTTCCATGAAATCATAAGTCAAGTTTTACTTATAGCATATAATTTATATATACTCATTAAGGTATTAATAGACAATGATGTATTTACTACAGAAACTCTCAGTAGATTGGTTCTGTAGTATAGGATATATTTCATATGCATAATTTGGCCAGGTACATGTATTTAACTCCAACATTTATATAATCCATGTTTTATAGCATGCTCAGGGGGAAAAACATGCAATGAAGGAGAGTCCTGAAATGAAAAGTTTAAAAAATATGAATTTTCAAACATATTTTGAGTCACAAAAGACAATCGTGAGTCTTGCACTTGGATACTTCCCAACACAATAGGGGTTTCCTAAACTGGCTGCTGGGTAACTTTCCCCTCTCATTACTCCTGCCCTGAAGAGCCATGTGCCGCACAGGCCTCCTATGCCTCCATACATGCTCTTCCCCCTCTACTCTTCACCCGGCTAAGACCAACTCATCCTTCAAACTTTCGTTTCAGTTTCATCTCAACTGATACCTCCGGATGGGCCAGGTGCTTCCCTTGGCCTCCCAGAACTTCTAGGCTTCCCTCTGTCACAGCACAAATCACAGTGTGTGGTCATTTTCATGTGTCGGTCACTCACATTACAACGAGGAATTTAAGAGCAGGAATACAACTGGTCAGTCTACAGAGATTTACTAAACATTTACTAAGTGTTGGACATTATTCTAAGTGCTGGGGATATAGCAATGAACAAAATAAAGGCTGTGCTCCCATGGAGTTTCCATTCCAGCAAGAGAAAAGAGTCTTAAATGAATTAACAAATTAAATGAGATCACTCCAGCTACTGATACATGCCATGGAGAAAATTAAACGGCATGTGATAGTGACTGAGTGAATTTTTCACTAGAACAATCCCTGAAAAGATGATCTAGACTAAGGCCTGAATGATAAAAATTCTCCTATGTGCCAGGCCTTGGAGAGGGGAATGAACTCGCCATGTTTGTGCAAGAAGGTCACAGTAGCTAGATCTTAGTGACTGAGTGGAGGGAGAAGAGGTAGGAGAAGCAGGTATAGGCCAGGTCCTATAAGGTCTTACTGGCCATGGTAAGAACCTTAGATTTTATTCTAGTCAGAAGAGAAGCCATTGAAAGGTTTTAAGCAGGGAGTGTGACATGATCTGGATGCTGTGTGGAGAATGGACTCTAGGGGGCAAGAAGCAGGAAGACTAGTCAAGGGCGAAGGTACTTAAACTCCTTGATCCTGAGGTTTCTCATCCATAAAATGGGAATAAAATGCCTACTTCACAGGAATATTATAAAAACCAATCAGATACTATATATAAAGCACTTGGCACAGAGCTTCTTGATAAATAGATATTACCACCAATGATAGATATTGTCATTATTGCTGCTACTCCTACTAATGCTGGTCACCATCAACTTCTTCCACTTGTTTGTCCAGATTGTAAATGGCTGTAAAGTAAAAGACTCTGTCTCAAGGGCCCCTCATATCAGGTTTCTGTTTAAAATGGTAGTAGCCAAACCAAAGGGAGAAAAAACCCTTTAAGTGGGGGAGTCAGAGAGAGTTTAAGCCAGTAATTTGAAGACTGAAGCCAAACTGGTTATGTTTATCTGCATTTTACAAAGTGCAGTTGCATCAGTTATCCCTTCCTATCTTTGCAAGAGCCTGTGGGTAGACACGTTCTCCCAATTTCATAAATAAAGAAAAGGAGACTTAGAGAAGTTAAATGACTGACTCAAGAGCTCAGGTAATAAAAATGGGGTAGTGATGTCTGCATTCAAATACTCTGTGCCTCCCCTACATTCAGTTTTTGAAACATGTCATAGGAACCACGAAAGAGAGTAAAACTAGCAATAGAAACCAGGGGCCCATCCAAGCTATTCCTGCCTACCTGACCTCACAGGCTATAAGGGGGCTGGCATATATCTCCGTAAACATATTTATTTAGATATGCTTAAATCTCTTCTCCCCTATTACTGAGCATAGGGTGAGATCCCCTTTCCCACGGATATCCCCACTGCAGTGAAGCCCAGCCATGAGACTAAGTGCTGACCAGCGGAGTATACATGGAGACCATGGGTGCCACTGCGAGCCTGGCCTTAAGGTAGCGGGCTTCCTCTCGCTGCCTCTGTTCTGCCCACCAGCTAGCACCAGCGCACGCACAGCAACGCCAGAGGTGAAGGTGGATCGGGACGTCGGAAGGAACATGGGTTCCCGAATGACGGCGGAGAGTGCAGCTGCCTGCCAACCTAGACTGCTCGGTTCAGAGCCAACCTGTGGAAGAGAAACAAACGGCATCGTTCTGAGTCACCGCGCTGTGGTTTTCGGTGGGACAGCAGCCTGTCCTTACCGTTACCCGATACACAGGGGCACCCCTTGAGAAGACAGGTGCAGAGAGGAGGCTCAGGGGAACACGGCAGCTGCCTGAAGATCTCCCGTGGCTCTTCTGAGGTGGGAGAGGCAGGTGAGCCCACGCGGTCCCGAAAGCAGAAGCAGGGCCGACACGCGACTGAGACCCGGAGACAGAGTTCACTTCTACGAAAGGAGGCGCTTCCTTCGAGCTGTTCTGTCACAGGGGCATGTTTTTAAAGGTAATGAGGTCCCTGTCAGTTCAGGTGTGTGAGCAAGGACTGGATGACCTACTGAGGGAAAAGCTACAGCCAGGGCTCAAGCTTTGCTGTGGGGTTGAACTAGGTGACCTTTAAGGTCCCTTCCATTCCTGACAGTCTAGACTACAGAGGAAAACAAATCTCATCCAATTAAGGGCCTCAGAAAAGCAAGTGATGACTCACTGATACAGAAGCTGGCTGTGCCTGGAGTTCAATTGCCCTAATAATCATCATCATCACAGAAGTTCTATTGGCTTTTTCCCCCTTTGATTAAAGTCCTCAGAAATACCTTCAGGCTCCCTTCCAAACAAATGGCCCATTACAGAAACTCAATTTTAATCTGATCTCTCCTTCGGTAATTACATTCTTAGTCAGGGGAACAAGACATTCACTTAATGAAGGGGATGAAGCTCAAAGGATAAGCGCTGCAAACGTCTAAAATGAAGAGAATGCATTTGGCATGACGGGCCTCCATCGGGGCGCATCAGAAATATGCTGTGCAGCGTGGAAAAGGCCTGGCTTGAAAGGCAGGAGGCTGGGTCCCACTGTGCCCTTGACCCTGACTCGCCTTCTCTCACTAGGTCCCTGAGCCCCTCCCCACCCCACTAAATCCATATCCCACAAAACGGCTTGAAAGGCTCCAAAAATATATTTCCCTGAACCGCACTGTTCTTGTATAAACCCTAATATGATCTATAAGACCTTCAGTCCCCTTGATCTGTACCCTATGCGCCTCTTTTCAGCATCAACAGGGTCTACCTGAGCCACGCTTGGCTTCTTTCAGTTCCTGGAAATGGACCCTCTTTCCTCAGTCTGTGCACTGTTCTCTGTCAAGTACACCTCTCTGACTGCCTGCTCCTCTGGTTAACTTCTACTCATCCACTGGACGTCAGCTTATTCTCAATTTTATATAAAAATCCCATGTGCCAAATACTGTGCTTCATAAATTTTAACTAATTTCATCCTAATCAGAGCTCTACAAGGTAGGTACCATTATTATTTCTATTTTACAGATAACGACACTATGACCCAGAGTCAGTGTATAACCTGTACAAGGTCACACAGCTGTAAGCGGCAGAGTGAGGACTCCAACCCAGGCAGTCTGGCTCCAGGATCCACATTAACCTCTAAACTATGTCGGAGCACCATTTCCTCAGGGAGACCTCTCTCTGTCCCATCAGAGAGAGAAGTTCTTAAATTTAAGTTTGATCACATTACACCCTTGCTTAAACACCATAAAACCCCTGGTGTGTGGTTATAAGAATTCCCACAGTATGGCCTCCACAAACCTGGACTGGAAGTTTGGCTGCCTACCACCACCCTAACATTAGCACTTGGGGCAAGATATCTAGCCTCCTTACTTCTCTGTTTCATCTATAAAATGGGATAATAATCTCTACCCTAGAGAGTTTTGGTAAAGATTACATTAAATAGTGTGTTTAAGGTACTTAGTATAATTTCTGGAACATAGTTGGAGTGCAATAATTGTTTGTGTTGTTTTTTTTTAATTAATAAGGAACTCAAGTCTTATGTATAACTGAGCAAGGGAAATACAGACATGGTAGAAATCATGGAAAAGGCCAGGAAAAGTAGATATGTAAACAGAATTCCATGCAAGTTCAGAGGCAGGAGTCATAAACACTGACCGAGAAGTGACAGGAGACTTCTTGAAGGAGGCAGTGTCTGATCTGGGCTTTGAATGGTCACCTGGGCAAACAATGACTACCTTGGGCAGAGCTTGTCGGCCTACTTCGATAGTTGGTTTTCTCTGTCCCTTTCTGGGCCCTCATTCACTGAAAGTTAAAATAATTAGCATGGAGATTCTGTTCTCTAGGCTACGATGATGCACTTGTTCTACTCATAAAACGAAAGGCTTATTTTCCACTATAATTGTCCCTTAATCTTCAGAGACTCAAACATTCTCTCTCTACCTTCAAAACAATAGAAAATTAAAAGAACAATTTCTCGTTCCCTTCTAAATCTTGGCAACCTAAAATAGGAGAGCGAGAGAGAGAACATTAAGGTCTCATTGGTTTCTGTTCTCAACAATGTGATGTATAATTTTTCTCATTGGAATTTCAAGAACTCTTATTATTTAATCTGTTATTTATTCTGTTAAAGTACAGTCTTCTTTAAGAGCAAAGGGATTAATGGTTTCACATTCTAGCACGTTGACCTTTATTCTACATTAAAATGCGTATTTGAAACCATTCTGCCAGGGCTCCCATAAGCCATTTGGTATTGAACATCAAAGGAAATATATAAAGTTTAACACCCACTGCAGTCAGGAGGCAGAATTTTAGAAATAAAAATAGGCTTTTGCAATGTGCATGCATAGGTGCACAGAAAATGGTTTGCTGAGTCTGTGCACAGACTAGGTAAGCAAAGCCTTGATTGGACTTGGGCTTATATCCTCTGTTCTGCCAAGGTTGGATTTCCAGAATGGTCTGACACAGGGTCATTTCCTGCTTATGTCCCTGTCACCAAAGCACATACTTTGTCCTACAGCATGGACGAGGGGGATGAAAAAACACAAAGAATGAATGAATCAATGAAGCATTAAAAATAAAGTTGAAGATTTAATATGGGAGAGGAAGGAAAAGAAAAGATAATATACATGTATCAACTACCTACTATGCATTAAGTATTATTCTGGGAGCTTTTCACATGGCTTTATCTGCAAACAACCTTTGGCTCAAGTAAGAGTGACTCTTCTTCTCTCCTTGAACTCTAACACCATACCAATGACTCCTCACAGTGTGGCTCTTCTCAACTTTCAGCATAGCTATTCATGTATGAGTCTTGCCTCCCACACTAGACTGGGTGGCTTTCTCTGAAGGCAGGTACAACTGATGTCTTAACCACTTCCCTTCCTCTGAGAGCCAGGTTCATACTTAGCACCTGGTACAGTTGAATTCTGTTGAAATAATCACTGGGAGTCACTTTAGTCCTGCCTGTTCAAAATCTGCCCATCAGTTCCATTAGTAATACAGCTCCAACAAGGTCCACTGCTTGGTTCCCTACGAAGTTCTTGGAGCCAGATGTGGGCAGACATCTATTTCTCCTGCTCCCATCCCCCTCCCCTGGACTTCGGCTTTTCACTGAGTTTGATGAAATTCCAGAGTCTGAATGATCTGAGTTCCTTATGCCATCATTTAAAATGTGTGCTAATTGGCACCAACTCAAAAGACTAACATCTCATTTCCACAGTGTCTCAGGGGCCGGGCCTCCATTCAACCTACCTCCCTCACTCAGCATGATACCCACACCCTCATGTGGGATCCTCCATGTGAAATGATGGCTTTCTTGGTGGAGCTCCTATTGCCCAGTGTCTGAGTTTTCCCCCCCACTCTCAATATGAGATGAACAAATTCAAATGGCAGGAGATTTCTAATGTTGGACACATGACAGTTTCAGAGATGGAGTCAGAAAACAGATCAAGAGACAAAGTCCTGCCTGGGAGCGCCTTGTGGGACTATAGGTACAACAGGCATATGAGAGGGACAATGTATTGAAGAAAGCACCAGGCTGAGTAGACTGAAATAAAATTACATATAAAAAGTATCTTTCATAAAGCTAGACCAGATCAGATGCTCAATGAATAACTCATAGTACCTAATGTGTCATCCCGCAAACTTAGAGAAAACATCTTACCTACGCCAGGCCCTAGGCTGGACACTGGGGATGTAGTGTGGATCATATCCAGCCCTTGACCAGGATTAGGTCAATCTGGTATGGAGAGAGCAAGGCAGGGATGAAACTGGGTGTGAAATGCTAGATTAGAGGGAAGCACAAAGCACTGAGGGAAACAAGAGGAAGGAGGGCCTAGCTCTCCCTGAGCAGTCAGTGAAGGCTTTAAGTGATGGGACATTTAATCTGGGTCTTTAAGAGTGAGTAGAAATTCTTAAGAGTGGCTGACCTGAGGAAAAGGCAGATGGACCACCTGCATAAAGGCACACAATGTACACAGGGAATTTACACTGTCTTTCGAGCCTAGTAAGCAGTTTGGGATGGATGGACCGTCTGCTGATGATGGAGGAAAATAGGACTGGAAAGAGTCTGGAGCCAGATGTTTGATGTTTAAGTGTTGTTTTCATCACGCAGCCCCAATATGTAACTGATGTGGGAATATTGGGAGTTACGGGAACAGGCACGGGGAGAGTCAAGACTTAAACTCCAAGTCACAGACCTTGAACCCTGTATTTTCCAGAATGAGTAGCATCTGAAAAAAAAGGAACCAGGTATATTTAGTGTACAAAATCATATCACCCATCTGCTGACAAATACAGGCTATTCATCAAAAACACAAAATCCAAAGTGACAATTCAATCCAGCTCTCTGAATTCCAGAGACTAAATTTCAAGCAAGAAAGGAACCCTCAGCACAATGGTGTAAAAAGCAGACAAGATTAGAAGGAAGTCCAGGGCCCCTCTCTTGTGGTGGCCATTCAGAGTACAACTTTCTTGATTATTTTGCCAGAATTATAAGGATGGTACAGCCATTGGTGAGCACAAGTTCCAGATCCAACTACCTGCTCTCCTAAAGTGACACTGGATGCAGGCAAAAAAAAAAAAAGAGAGAGAGACATACAGAGACAGAAACAGACAGGGAGAGAGAAGAAAGTGGTAGAAGACCGAAAGACAAAAGGAGGAGGAGGTGGTGGAGGAGAGCCATGAGGGAGAAAACAAACATCTACAATGAGTCTGCTATAATAATCCAGGCATCGTACTAGGTACTTAACATAAGAGCATGCAATTCTTGTAAAACGGGAAGAGAGATATGGGGAATTTCAATTTACTCTTACAAGATAATCCAAACCCACTGCTCTAGAAAATTGGCCTATTCCTAGATGCTTATACTCAAAACTATGTGGTTGCTGGTGCCATTGAGGAAGTGCCATGTTTTGCATAGGCAGGAAATATTCCTGACCTGAGCTCCCAATTCCACTATTCTGTCTGCTCTCTCAGTTTAAGCATTTGTCCCCAGTTCCAGTGTAAAGCCCTGGAGTAAAGGATCCCGGAGCCCCTTTGACTGAGTTGGAAAAGGTGAGTATGACAGTACAGAAAACAAACATAAGATTTGAAGATGACATGCTTGTGGTGATATGGCTTGCTGGTTATCTTGGGAGTATCCAGGAAACCTCCACAGAATGTGACTGCAGCAAGTTCAGTCTCCTTCTTTCCTCATCCTGGGTTCATTACAGTGCACTTAGTAATGCTGAGCAATGTTCAAGAATTCTAATGAGAAGCTGGATGTGGCAGAGGCAGAAGCCTTTCAAAAGGGCACTAAGAATCTTGATGATCCAGAAAATAATGGCAGAACAGACATGCTTTGAGGAGCCCTTTATTCTACAAAGTTGAAAGGGAGGCAGTTTCACAACCCCAAGGTAACCATGCAATTTAAAACAATGATAGGCTCCCTCTCTCCCACAGAAGACGATGCTTCTCTGAGTTCCCTCACTTCACTGTCCATGTCATATATTATTGTGCCCATGGCTACCTCTTCTGCATTCCATCTGCTACTCCCCAACTCTGACCCTGCTGGAAAGTTCTTGCCCCTTCTTGCACTCAGCCATAATTGATTACACTGGAAGGCAGCATAGATCACAAAGCTGGAAGTTGGGGCACTTGGCCCTGCCTCTTGACAGCTGTGAGACCCTGAGTGAGTTCCTTCTTTTTAAGAGCCTCAGTTTCCCAGTTTAGAAATATATGGCCTCTAGCCCATAATAACTTTTTTGAAAGCTGATTATTATATGACCCTTTGAGGTCTAATTAGGCCTTATATCCTCAAATAAGCCATCTCTGATTACCTTGTCAGCTCTCACCTTGTCTTCTTCTATTTTTTAAAAAAGGTTTTACTCAAGTATGGTTGGCATACTTCTATTGTTCTCATCGCTGGGCCCACACATTTGGGCAATCTTAAAGGTGCTGAAAGTCTTGACTCTAATGCAGTAAAAGACCACCAAGGAAGTGGCCTTCCTTAACCTGTGCCACCCCATCCTCCCTCCCTACCCTCATGTGCACAGCCCAGGGCTGAATATCTATTTTTAAAATGGAGTGGGAGGGATCCTGCCAACTAAGGATGCTTTCTTTCTGGGAGACTGACTGGAAATGGCTTCCTGAGCACTAGATTAGCAGTTTTCTGAGCTTACTGTTGGGAAAGGGTATTGCAGGCAGAAGAAAGAGCGTGAAGTACAAGATAAATGCTTTAGACCAAGAGGTGGTATGCTATGAGGGTTAAGAGTACGGGCTTTGGAGACAAAACTTCTTGGCTTCCAATTCTAGCTTTGCCACTTAATAGCTTATCCTCCTGTGCCTCGGTTTCCCCTTTTGTAAAATGTTGGGACTACTACAAGCACCTACCTCTCAGAGGTGTTAGGATTATAAGAGTTAGTACATATAAAATAACTGGAACGTTGCCTGGCAACACTGTAATGTTCAATAAAGCTAAGTCATTATTATTCCTGGATCACAGAATCAGAAGTCAAGGATTAAGGAAATTGAGGCTGAGTGCGTCAAAAGGGGCAAGACCATGAAGGACTTTGCCGAATCTCTAAAGGAGTTGAGCTTTTTATCCATCTAGATAAATGGAAAATTGAGGACTAAATGAAAAACTGAAGATCAGATTTGATTTCTTGAAGATCCCTATGGGGCTTGTGGAGAAGAAATTGGAGAGACCTGAGAGGGGAGCAGAGAGAAAAGTCAAAAGGTTGTTCAAATAATCTATGAGGGTAGCTCGGAACAGAGCTTCACATTTCCTCCTAGCGCTAAGTGCCTCCAAATGTTGTCTCCAAGCCCGCTCTCCGCAGGAGGACAGGAGGAGGCCAGGTTCTCACAGAGTGGCCACCTTTTCTCCCAGCAACCTCCCCAGCTTGGCCCAATCTCTTCACATTTTGTATTTCTGCTTGTTAGTCACTAAGGAAATGCCCGCTCATCGGTGCCTCCTAAAGCTCTAGGTGCCCTGCCAGCACCGCATGTGGCCCCATCCTACAGGGAGCCTCTCTGACTGCTCTGTCACCCTCTGTCTTGGAGCTACCTAATTACAGATGACCAAGACTTAGGTGGCCATCAGACTTGTCACCCAAGTCAGGGTACTTCTGACAGTAAAAGAAAATACTATTGATAATTATGCTGATCTGATAGCATAGAGAGTCAGTATACACAATCAGTCCGTGCAGTGGCGTGGAGATACCCTACTTCCCCCAGTCTTTCTGTTTTGAATATTTCCCTTCATCTGCACAGTACTTTCCAGGTTACAAAAAACTTCTACACCATTGTTTCATTGATCCCAAACCAGCTGTGAGAGTCTAGGAGGGCAGGAACTATTTCTTTAACCTAAGTGGCTTTCCTTTGGTCATCCAGTGGCTAGAACAAGCCAGAGCTTTCTGCCCCTACCCCCGGGCCTGCTTTAGCCCATCACTGTCTTAGGGTTTTATGGGCAATTGGTTTCATCCACTCAAACTGGCAGTGGAGGAAAGGATCACACACGCTTCCTCTTTTCCTTCATCTCTCCTATCTCTAAGGCTGGGGGAATGCTAGGGGACTGAGAAAGTTGAATTGTGTGGCTAATAAAAAAAACACACTATTGGAATGTGGCAAAATATCAATTAATAAATATAATCACCACCCCATAGATAGTTATCTAGGTGGTAGGATGAATGATTTTTTTTTATTTCTTCCTTATTTTTTCCATATCAACATGTACTAGGTTACATAATTTTATAAAGGGCTATTTTCATTTATTTATTCTTTTTAAAGGAAGAAACAACTGATAGTCCTCAGTGAAAAGGAACAATCTCAGTGGGAAAAAACAAAAAAGAAAAACATAGGCTTTTGAGCTAGACCTGGGCTGTGATCTTAATTCCACTCTGTGATCTTGAGCAAGTCACAGATGCCTCTGAGCCCTAGTTTCCTACTTGGTATAATAGAGAGCCCACCACCCACCTTAAGGACTGTTGAGAAGGTTCCATAAGATTCAACAAGCAGGAAAGAACCCCAGGTAAGGGCCTGGCTCGTGGCCGACTCTCAACAAATGCTCATTCCCTTCGTGGGCATCTATTGATGCCGCCTCCTCTGCTCGCAGCTCCAGAGCCACTGGGGACGCCCGAGACAGCTGCGCCCTCAGCATGCGGGCGGGACGGCCGGAGACACCGGTGCCTACAGCGGGCAGGCAGTCCTGTCAGAATCCCTGGGGGTTAGTCAGTCCGCCTTCAGGGTTTCTGACAGGATGTTTTGATAAAATAAATCTATTTTAAGTGACTGTAATGAAATACTAACCAGTTTCTGAAGGGCCTTTAAGATGTTTTTAAGAAGTTTCAGATCAAAGGCCCTGGGAAGGCTGACTTCGTGCATTAAATATTTACCACCGATTCAGTCACTTGAGAGCTTGGGCATTCTGACATTGCAAGAGGGGGGGAGCACACTGCAGCTGGGGCCAAACTCACGTTCAAGACACAGGTGACACACTCAGCGCCAAGGGGCCCAGCTTCTGGCCCCTACTGGCTGGAAGGTTAGAGGAGGTGACCTCGAAGGCTGTCTGCCTAAGGATTCAGGATCTGATAGAATTATTCATGCCCTACAGGGATTGTGCAAGCAGGCCTCTCAGTGAGCCCTTGCAGTAGGGATCTGCCTTCCCAGCTGCCACCGCAGGTCTGAGCCTGTCACTCTGCACACTACCACTTAGAGTCTGCCAAGTGCCTGACTCTTGCAACGTGCTTTGCAGTCCAGCTGGGAGAGAGTGTCCTCAAGACCACACATGGCTCAGAGTCCTGGCAGGTGAGGCTCGGTGTGAAGAAAAGATATGCAAAAGGCCACACTGCAAGTTAGCGGCATGGCTGGGGCTGGCGTCAAGAACTCCTGCATGACAGTTCTAAGACCTTTCCAACATATTAGACTGTCCCTTCAATAACAAACAGCCATCTTCAGGTGGACATAAGAGGAAGAGGGAGAAGCCTAGAATGGGGTGTAAGGCAGTAGTTCTTGATTTATACCAGGTCACAGCCACCTTTGGAAATCTGGTGGAAATGATAAATCCTCTCCCAGAAAAATGCATACATGTACATGAGAATACCACAGTTGGTGTCTAGTGTTGGGGAATACGAGCAATCCTTCAAACCCATCCTTGAACTTCAGGTTGCAAACCCTTGGTTTAAGGTCATAGCAGAGGAAGCTCTGCCTGTTTGGCTCTAGTCATTGTTCCAGTCCCCTCTACCAATACCATAGGCCCTGTCTTTTCCCACATGGCAAGCTGAGGAGCTGCAGTTACATCAAAGCACACCAAATAAGTAGGAAAGCTGGGATAAAGTTGCCAGGAGGGACAGTGGGAAAGGCAAACAGATTAGCCCCTGCCTGACCCAGCCCCACTCTGATTTTGCAGGCACTGCTGCCTCCACCTGGAAGAGGAGCGCTGCTCAGTTTCTGGGCGAGTCTTAACAAGGCAGGAGTGCAGAAGCAGCCTTGGTCTGTCCTCCAGACAGGACGGTGTTGCTAGGGGCTAGCACACACACCTGCGGTGAGCTCCAGGTCCTTCCACGCCAATGAAGTCAGAGTTGCCTGGCCACAGCGCCTTCCTCAACCTAAAACTGGGAGTCCCGTCTCAGACCCTCACCATCTCTTCTCCTGGAGGCAGGAGCATGTTTCCAGCACCCAGATAGTGGTGATGGGCCAAGGGGAGGAGAAGCAATAGGTCATCACCCACCTGGCTTCCAGTATTAAATACTGCTTGTGAGTTTTTCCTAACATGACTGAGCCCCTTTAGAAATACACGTGAGTTTGCCAAACATTTCTGGATACTGAGCATCCTGGCTAAACTTAACACATTCCCCAGAATCCTCCTCTTCCCCATTTTAGTGGCTCTATATTCATCAGCTCAAAGAAGCCAGAAACCTAGGCACAGGGCTTAATTCCTCTCTTTCCCTCACCTATAACATTCAATTAATCACATATTTTGTGAATTCTAACTCCTAGACATTTCCTGACTCTTTCCCCTCTTTGCAGTCTTACTTGATTGAGAATCCCTAACAATGCCGTCTGCCTTCTAATCCGTCCTCCACAAAGCAGCCCAACTACACTTAATACAAAATAAATTTGGCCCTGTCACTCCCTTGCTTAAACCCCTACATTGACAATTCTACCACAACCAGATACAAAACAAAACAAAACAAACCCTAGGTTCTTCCTCCCATTCTAATTTCTCTCTGTTCCTCTCTTAGGTTCCTTGACTGTGTACCAGCAGAACTCTACCAGTTATTCCGTCACTGGCTCCCCAGAAGTATAACAGGAAATGTGAACTGTCCCAGGCTGCTATGGGAGGTACTGAGCTCCCCATGCCTTAAGGGGTGTCTGTAGAGCCTGGAAAACTGCTCATTGAAATGTTGCCAAAAAGCTCTGCTCTTGGAAGAGAGATTGGTTGCATACGAGGGCAAATTCTGTCCTGAAGGGACTTCCAAAGGTTTCAGAATAGCACATACCATGGGGACAATAACACATATTGACAATAACATTGACATTTGTGTAAGGAGGCCCCACCTAGAGAAGAGCTGCTTCTCCCCTGAGACCAGCCTGACCCATGGCCAGCTCAGGTGGGAAGCTATGCTGGCATTTTTTCCTCTGGTCAAGGTAATCAGTATAGACATTCCAAGTGAATAATTTAGGCCTCCTGAAATAAACCCACTGGAGCCAAGACTGTCAAATGTGGTTGTCTACCTTGATCAAAGTAACCAGGAAGATACCAGATCTCACTCCCTTCACCTGTAAACACAGCTTTTCAGGCATTTCTTAACAAGTGATGAGAAAGAGGCAAAGTCTTAACAACAAAACAAATACTTTGCACCTGTGTAGTTCTTTAGAAATTCAAGATGCTGTTAAATAATAGTTTTCAATTGAGAAACTAATGTGTGCCAGGCAATATGGCAACTGCTTTATAGACCTTATGCTTTTAAATTACAGGCTTTTGTGACAAATTGCTTAGGTTTAGCTCCCAAGTCCCAACTCTACCACTTCCTAGGCTGTGTGATACTATCCGAGTTAATGAATCTCTCTGCACCTCAGTTTCCTAATCTGTAAAATACACAGAGTAACAGGTCTCAAAAGGCTGTTGTGAGAATTAAACGAGATATTTACAGACCAAGAGCTCAGCCTGCACTGTTGTGGCACATATAAGTGCTCAATAAATGGTAGCTTTGGTTTATACTACTCCTAACAAATACCCTGAAACTTAAGAATTATTTTCCCAAATGTGCAGATGAAGAAACAGGCTGAGTAGTGTGAAATAATTCGCTTATTTCAGTAATGAATTAATGATGAAGCTGGAATTCAAACCGATCTGACTCCAAAACCTCTACATTCTCCTTCCATCGGCAAGCGCGCTGTGGTTACTGTTACTGCTGTGGCTGTGGTTGTCCCTGCCATCCTCATTGACAGCATTGGTAAGAATGCCCTTTCACATGGGCACAGAACTTTTGAGTCTTCAAAGAAAATGCAGATACATTATCACAAAATTACCAACCTTCAGGCCTACAAGTGACTGCATGGAACCTCAGCCACACGTCCATCCCAGGACAGGAGCCATCTCTGTGGTACTCTTCACAGGTGAGCCATCTGTCCAAGTGGGACCTCATCAGTTCTGAGAGAAAATAACATGAAAGGATCACTCCTAGGGAGAGCAAAGCTGGGCGGTGCAGAAACCCAGTTGTATGGGAGGCCTCAGTATTGAGGAAGATCTCAGAGATGGAAACACCCTGATGGGTCCTCCTGGCCACATTAGGCCCTCGGATTGCACAAGGGAGGCTTTTGGAGGAGGGCGCAAAGGGAAAGGTGGGCCGGAGGGGAGGGCAGCCAGATGAGCATCACCTACTCAGAGGTGGCGGAGGAGGAACAGGGGCCAGAGCAAGAACTAACACCGAAGAATCCGGAGAGTTTCCCATCTTTGCTTGTATCTTCCACTGGTACCTTGTGCCCTAGCTCTGCACTTCCAGGGATTAACAGAAAGCCCTGAAATAGAAGAGGGCCTATGTCTTTGTTTCGAGGGGCAAAGACAAGATGTGGAGAAGCTAGAAGGACTGAATCAGCCTCCTCAAGGAAGCAAAAGGCAGGAAGTGCAGGAGAACAGGGTAGGAGCGCAGTCACAAGGAAGACGGAGGTAGGCTGGGTCCTCAGGCGAGTCAGGAAAGAGGCAAAAGAGAGCCCCAGATGCAATTGTGCCCTGAGAAAGAACCCTGGAGACTTAAGAGGATAAAGCCCTTCTCACCAAGTAGTGAGCGCTCCCATGATCCTGTTAGGCCCCCCAGTCACACAGGGCAGTCAGTAAAAGGATCCACACAGAATAGAGAGCACACCTTTTAGAGTCAGATGGATCTGGGTTCAAACCCTGGTTCCACCACTTACTAGCTAGTGAGCTCAGGCAAGTAAGTTAACCTGAGCCCTGGTTTCTCCCTCTGTGTAAGGGAATAATCATAGCAACCTATTACCTGAGCATGAAAAGACTGCGTGATGTAAGGTGAAAACGGAGCTTGACACAGTGCATGAGGAGTTAATAGGAGACAGTGTGAGCAAAAGGGCTCCTCTCTGTCAAAATACAAAGAATGTGAGATTCCTAATCAGGAAACCCAGGTCACACTCCTAGGCTGCAGCCCTCTCTCTTCTCAGGTCTCTCTAGGTCTACACTTCCATGACTTCAGCTGCTTGTAGTGCAAGGATCATGAATGGGGAAAGGAGATGAAAAGTCCCAACCATCTGTCTGCCCCCGACTCCCGTAAAATGGCAGCTCAGACAACCAATATCAAGACTGAGTAATATTCTGCTGACCTAGTTAGACAGAGTTAGGAGACTTTTAAATATGTATGAATATTATTTAATGAAAAATAGGCTGATTCAAGCTACTGCAGCGCATATTAATATCTTATTATTATCCACTTTAATGTAGGAAATATACTGGAAACTGCCTTTCCTATAAAATACAATTTGGAGAAGAGAGTACCTCTATTCTCTTCTCAGCAAATAATTGTCTTCTAATGCCAAACTACGGTAAATAAGCCAGAAAAATCTAATGATATTGGGGGATGAAGTTAAATAACTTAGGGGAAAAAAGAACCCAGAATTTAATAAATGAATCCAGTCCAAGGAATCTTAAGAGAAAACAGGGTAGATGTTTACATTCCATTTTCTGAAATGATATCTTTTTGGGAAGGCAAACAAGTTATTTGAACATTGTCAGCAGTTTCTCCTTTTAAGAGATATGAATTAACATAAC
Source organism: Miniopterus natalensis (assembly GCF_054644295.1). Lineage (NCBI taxonomy): Eukaryota > Metazoa > Chordata > Mammalia > Chiroptera > Miniopteridae > Miniopterus > Miniopterus natalensis. The sequence continues at coordinate 28,751,994 of NC_142089.1, forward strand.
TATTCAACAAAATATTCCTGAGAACCTACTGTGAATCCAGCAACCATACAGCCACTAACAGGAATAAATCCATGGTGCCCATTGTATCAGCACTTTATTTCTTTTTATTGCTGAATAAAATTCCATTATATAGTTATACAATATTATTTATCTATTCATCAATGGATAGACATCAGGTTGTTTCCATGTTTTGGCTATTATAAATTATGCTGCCGTGAATATTCATGTACAAGTCTTTGTGGGAACATATGTTTTCAATTCTCTTGAATATATACCTATAAGTTGAATCACTGGGCCATAGGGTAACTCTATGCTTAACATTTTGAGGAATCTGCTAAATGTTTTCAAAAGCAGCTGCACCATTTTACATTCCGATCAGCAACTTAAGAGGGTTTCAATTTCTCCCCATCCTCCCCAATGGGTCATTTTCATGGACACTAAAATTACTCAGTATGGTGGCAGCAGCGTAGTGGAAAAGATAATTATGGACCAATGTCCTCCATGATTAAGGGAAGTCTCCAAGAGGTCAGCAGATGACAGCAACAAGGAGTGGCTGTGGGCTATATAGACTGATGGCTTAAAGCTCAAAACGTGTCTTTCTATATGATGTCTTTTTATAAAAGCGGGGAGAAAGAATGGTCTAAAGGTAGCAATCTGTTAGCAAGAAGGATGCAATCTGCCAACCTTGTTGGGTGGTGTTCAGTGAAGCAGTTACTCTGTCTCTTCATCAGGTACCACAGGGTCAGTGAGGAGGTGAGGGAAACACGTTAGGAGGAGGGCTTGGAACTTTCTGGCAGCCACTGTGATGCTGATGGAGCTATGTGAGCAGAATAGAGGAAGAGCCTGGAGGCCTGTTTACCTCACACCTTATACCCCTTGGCTAAAGAAGCTGCTGTAATTTCCTGAGAGATGTAGATCGTTTAACCAGGGTACTGAAAGCTGAGATAAGAAAGGGATAAATACTAAGGATATTTAGTTGTGGCCTTGATAATGCATGGCACGTAGAACTGTGTGAATAGGAAGGAGTTCTGTAGGCCGGGTTTCTGGCATGCCAACGCGAATGATGCTGGCATGTTCGCTGAACTAGGAAACCGGGGTCTGGAGCAGGCGTGTGGCAGCCCGGGTCGGCCTCTGCAGCTTGCGGTAAATCGGGCGTGTGCCTCCTGTTCTAGCAGAAGGAGAACGCAGGGTCACAATTCCCAGCATCTCCTTTACAGGCCCTTGTTCACCCAGGACCGAGGTTTGCAATGGATGGGCCGCAGGCATCGGCAGGGTAAGCTGGAAGGCCCTCAGCCAGCCGCCGAGAGAATGATCTGCCTCCAGTGAATCTGGACTCTTTTTGAAGGGAACAGCAAAAACTATGCCAAGAGAGTGGTGACTTCTGAAGTGGCCTGCTGGAAGGGAGCCAAAACGCTGAGCTTGTTTAATTTAGAGTGTCTGATCAGGACAAGGTTTGGTGCGGATGGGGGGCCATAGAACTCTCCTGAGAGGTGGATTAAGGGCTGAAAATTCAGATTACTAACTTCCAACAACTACTCAATTTAAAACTCAGCCAAAAAGATGTAATTATTTTTCATACATTTGTTTGGTTGTGTTGCCAGCTGTGACTCCATGATGTTTTACTTCAAAGGGGAAGAAAGAATAAAGGGAAAGGAACAGAGAAAAAGGAAGGGGACTGCCTCGTTTTGAAGTTATGCTGGTCAGAACAGTGCTCATCCTCTCTGGCCTCTTTTCTGTGGTATTGTCTTCTCTTCCTTGATTTTCCTGCCCACAAGGTCACTGGTTCCCTCCCGCTCCTTTCTGAGTTCCTGGATTTTCCTCACAGGTCCACCCAAGGATTGCAGTAGAAGCTGCCAAGCTCCAAATGTTAAGTTCTTCCAGATCTCCTTATACCTGTCCAGTCTGCTCCTCTCCCTGCTGTCCCCAGCTTTCTGGCTTGCTCTGATTATACCATGTCCTCTCTCCTCTTCACTTTGGCTTTGTAATTTAGCTTCCATTTTGTGTGGGGGGAAAAAATTTATGACTCCCAGATTTATAATTTGGTTTGGATTCTGAAAATCTTTCAGGATTAGTCTTTCAGAACCTTCCCTCTGCCACCTGGCCATTCTCACTGTGCCTCTGCTGATCTGGGAGCCAAAGCGCTGCTGAGCTGTGGCAATCTCAAGAGACGCAGTGGAGTCCCAGCGGGGGTTCCTATTGCCCAGGGTCCTCAGTGTAGAGCCCCGGTGTTTGTCTGTTAAAATCTTCTTCTGGCTGTGTTGGAATGAGATTAGTGGTAAATCCTATCCCCAGAAAACAAATATAAAACTGGACAAAACTGACACAAACGACCATTCAAGGGTTTTGGAAACTGACCCAAAGGCATACAACAATCTCAGAACTATTATGCTTAAAAAGCTACTGACCTTTGGGTATCAAGAATGGGAACCTGTGCGATTGTGCCCTGAGGTTGCTCCATCTTCCCCCAGGCTTGCTGAACGTGGGGCTCTGTTAGGGCAGGCCAGGCTGTGAGGACTGGCAGCTTCTCTGTCATAGTCAAAGGGACTCAGTTAATTTGGAGAAGTGGGAGTGCTCACTCCCATCAGCATGATCTGTGGAAACACTTATCACAGAGGTGAGCTAGTGAGGAGGGCCCACAGTTGCACAGCTGGGACAAGCATATTTCTGGCTGAGACTGGGTGCAGGCTCAACAGAGACCCGAGAAGTCTCAAGCCAGCCACGCATTCCTGAACGATCTTGAGGCTGCACAATGCACACAGGAAACAACACAAACAGGAAGGAAAAGCCAGGGCAGACCTGAAACTGCCCAAACTTTGACTGTGTTCCCTATACCCACACACAGATCTATTGGCAGAGGATGGAAGCCTTTTGGGCTCAGGGTGGGTGAGCACCAACTCAGCTCAATCACAGCTGACCAGTAACGTACACAGACACAGAGCTGACTCCCTGGGAACCCAGGCTCAAAAATAGAAAAGAAAAATTGAGCGGAGCATCGGACAAAGGTACTCAAACACCTTATATGCAAAGGTTAGTCTTTTTAACAAGTGGTGCTGGAACAATTGGATGTCCATGTGCAAAAAGAAAGTGAACTTAGACCCTTACCTCATGCCATGTATAAAAAATTAATTCAAAATGGATCATAGATTTAAATGTAAATGAAAACTATAAAAAATGTAGAAGAAAATATAGGCCTTCAGCTGGGCAAAGAGTTCTTAGATAAGACTTCAAACCCATAAGATAAAAAACTAATAAACTGGACTTCAAAATTTAAAACTTCTGTTCTGCAAAAAACATAGTTAAGAGAATGAGTGAAAAGATAAGGCATAGATTAGGGGGAAATATTTGCAAAGCATGCATCTGAAAAGGACTTGCATTCAGAATATGTAAAGAACTCTCATTATAAGAACACAACCCATTTTTTTTTAACAAGCAAAAGATTTAAATTGGCACTCCATCAAAGAAGATATATGAATTGAAAATAAGCACACGCTAAGCTATTCAACATAATTAGTCATTAGGGCAATACAAATTAAAATTACAATGAGATACGACTACACACCCACTAAAATGGCCATAATAAAAATATATAGATAATTCCAAGTAAGCACATGGAGAAACTATGACCTCCTGCACTACTGGTAGGCATGTAAAATGGCATTACTAACTTGGAAAACAATTTGACAGCTGTTTTTTTTTTTTTAAGTTGAACATTAATTTACTATATGATGCCATGATTCCACTCCTAGAAATCTACCTAAGAGAAAAGTAATCACAAGTACACTCAAAGGTATGTACATGAATGTTCCTAACAGGATTATTCATAAAAGCTTCAAAGTGGAAACGAGCCCAATGTCCATCAACTGGAGAACAGATAAATAAAATGTGGTATATCTTTTCAATAGAATACTATTCAGCTTTAAAAATGAATGAACTACTGATACAAATTACAACACGGATGGATCTAAAAAATATGCTAAGTGAAAGATGCTAAGTGCAAACTGTGACTACACAATACATAATTCCATTCATATGAAATGTTCAGAAATGACATATTTATAGTCGCCGATAGCAGATCAGTCGTTGCAGGGAGTGGAAGTGAGGATTACCAAGGGAACTTTTTCAGATGATAAAAATGCTCTAAAACTGAAGCACAGAGATAGTTGTAAAACTATCTATTTACTAAAAATCATAGAATTATACCATACAATGAGTAAATTTTATGGTATGTAAATTACACTTCAGCAAAGTTGTTAAAACAACAAGAAAAAATATGCATTTATCTTAAATGTCAGATTGTGGCTTTGATGCATGTAAAAAGGGATTTTGTTTGGTGGGGTTAGAAGGGGCCACTGGTGAATAACAAAATAAAGTGCCATTAGCATATAATTAGCAGCAGCCGTCGCAATGCCCTTGGTGATTAATAGTTACAGCGCTGGAAATTCAAAATCTTGCTTATTGCTGGGTCTCCCTGAGACCTGGATGTTGGCATGTTTAGCCTTCCCACTTGCAATTATCCTCCCTACAAATTGGAATAGGATTAACTAATTACAGTGGTACCGGCAGACACAAACCACATCAAACGCCCTGGTAACCAAGAATTGTCCCATCTGCGAAAGTATTCCAGAAAGCTTTAAAACCTCTGTTGTCTGTTTTGAGGCCCAGAACAAGGGGATGGAGCCAACCCTCAGAGCTTCCCTAATCTAGTTTAGCCAGCACTTCCATTAACCGTATTACCTTAAGATGCTGCTTTGAATAAAGTAATCCTTTTCTCAAATATATATTGTGGGTCTCGGTAGGTCCAACATAGAAAGCAGCAGTGGGTCTATCTAAGCACCAGGATGCCGTGTTAGAGGCCATGGGTTTAAATCTTGGCCCTGACATGAAGTAGCCTTGTGACGTTAGCCAGGTAACTTAACTTTTTAGCCTTAGATTATTTAATCCCCAAAATGGAATAATCCTGCCTACTCCATAAAACTATTGTGAGAAATAAGAAAAAACAGTATATATAAGGTGCCTGGCCCGGCACTTCTGTGTTGAATCTGATTGAAGGATACAGGCACAATTCCTTAATATGACAATCAAGGCTTTCCAGAGTTGGGCCCCAACCTTCCCGTCTATCCTAATCTTCTAGTAGGAAGATTCCCTATTCCAGTCAAATCAGACTTCTAACCAACTACCTCCATGCAATGACTCCGGCTGCTTCCTACTGTATCCAGTAATCCTACCCACCTTTCAAGACTCATCTTAAAGCTCATCTTCTCCATGGTTTTTTAGTCCAATCACTACTCTTTAAACAACTTCTGATATCCTTAATTATATACTTTTTAAAATATATCTGTTTAAAGATGTCTTATTTCCTCAGGTGTCGGATGCATTTCTGGAAGTACACCAAGACTTGTATACTTCATTGTACATCCCCACCGTGCCTCTCACAGGGTCTGGAGGAGGTCAGGGATCTCAATTTGTGTGTTTTTTTTTTTTTTTTTCTAACTGAGGAATTCCTCAACAGATTGAAAATCATTATTCAAGTCCAACTTTCTCATTTTATAGATGAAAATCTCATGCCCAGATAAGGGAAGTAACATTCAAGGTCATGTGATAGTTTGGTGTTAGAGCTGGAAGCAGAATTCAGGTCTCCTGCAGCAGAGACTAAGGCTGTCCTTCAATAGCAATCCTGTCTCACATGTGTAGGACTACCAAGTTTTATCTGGAAACATGGTCACCCAGAATGAAAACTTCACTTCTCATCCTCCCTTTAGTTAACTGTGGGTAAAAGCAAAAGTGTAACGTAACTGTATCTTCTCTTTTCTTCCCCTACCCCCTTCATCCTGCTGCCTGGAACATGGATGTGATTATACAATTCCACATTGAATCATGAGATTGAGGGCAGTGACTCAGAGAAGGCAGAGCAGAAAGTGGGAAGAACCTGACACCCTAAGACTTTCAAGGAGCAGAGCCATAATATCAGCTCTGGATTGATACATCTAGATTTCTATATGGAAGAAAAATAAACTATCTTATTTGTGCTGCTGTTATTTTAGATTTGTATTTGAAAATTATTGGCAACTTAATTTATTCTATTATCCCTCCTATCATCTCTTTGATGCTCTCAGCTCTTCACTTTGCCTCTAGACATATATCTTAAGTTATTCATTTATTCATTCAATAATTCACTCAATAGCCACTCAATGTGCACAACATTCTGCCTGGCATAAATCTAAGAGAGAGCTATGGTGGACACAGGAATGAAATGTATAGACCCTGCACTTAAAAGTCATGGGTATTACATGAACTTCTCACTCTCTTAATTCGTATCACAATTCATATGTCTGGTAAACATTCATCTCAGACAATCCCATCTCAAATAATCTCACTGCTTCCAGTAATATATTGTTGAACAGACCATTTGTTCTTAATATATTCTATTTGCTTCTCTACACCCACTCTCTGTCCATATCCACTGTTTTCTTTGCCCAGGGAGGTTTATCTGTATGGGTTACATCAATGGGCTCTCCTGCCCTCTCATTTCTGGTTGGGTTGGTCAATAAGGACCCCTAGAAAGAGATCAGAGGGAAGTAAGAGAATGAGCTCTATGTATTTATTTTTCTCAGCTCCCGCCTGGTGGGGTCATTTCAGGCTGACTTTGTTCCTCAATTGAAGGTCATTGTTCCACTCAAGGTGGCTGACTACATGAGTCCTTACTATTGGGTTCTGGTAACCATTCCTTCCCTTCACACCCTTTGAGCTGTTACTAGCCCCAGGGAACTGCACTATACCCTGTGGTTTCCCTACACACTGCCCACACCTTGTAAACAGCCTATTTATTAAGCTCTCCTGAAATGATCCTAATGTGAGGCTGCCATCTGTTTCCTGCTAGCATTCTGGCTGATACAACATGTGTCCCAATTTTCAGTTCAAAATACGTAGGCACTAGATACACATGGTACCCACCGGAAGCACTATTAAGAAGGGGCTTAGAGTAGAGGAAAGATATTTAGCAAAACTTAGTGCATAGAGAATCTCATACTATACGAATAGCATCATGACCACGAGCTTTTGAGATAAGATTTGGCTCTCATGTACCTAAGCCATGCACAAGTCCTCTTTATTTCTCTATTTTGGGGGGTACCCTGGACCAGACTATGTCTTTCAAGGAGTCTAGTCTTGAAAACTTTTATTTAGAACTGGGATCCATTTCTAGGTGGAACCTATAGTCACTAGGCAGAGTTTATTTTTCCACCAACACATATCAGAAAATCAAGTACAGTATTTTCTGCCAATTCCACCAGTATCTTCACTTAGGATCAATAAAGTGCTCAATTCAGAGGTATAATCCACACTTCCTGAAGCGTGAAACATAAAACCAAACTATCATCTGCTTATTCTTTAGTAGTAATCAAAGAATGGCTGACTACAGAGAACAAAACCTATGCAGCCAATGTGAAGGACAATTTTTGACCCTGGGTTGTGCAGGGAAGGAAAGAGGAAAGGAAGGGGAGAAAGGTCTGGTAGACAGAACAATGTAGCCCCCTCTCAAAATATCCAAGTCTTAATCCCTAGAACCTGTCAATGTGTTACCTTACATGACAAAAGAGACTTCACAGACATGATTAAGTTAAAGATCTTGAGATGGAAATATTATCCTGGATTATCTGGGTGAGTCCAACAAAATCATACGGGTCCTTACAAGGAAAGATGGAGGCAGGAGATTCGCTGTCACAGTGATGTAGCTTGAGAAAGACTCAAGCAGCCACTGCTGGCTTTGAAGATGGAAAGGAACCACAAGCCAAGGAATGCAAGCAGCCTCCAGAAGCTAGAAAAGGCAGGGAAATGAATTCTCCCCAAAAGCCTACAGAAGGAATGCAGACCTGCTGGTATCCTGATTTTAGGCCAGTGAGACCAAGTTCAGACTTCTCCTGAACTGCAATTTACTATAATAAATTTGTGTTATTTTAAGCCACCAAGTTTATGGCAATTAGTTACATCAGCAACAGAAAACTGATACAGAGTGTAAGACTGAAATATCCAGACCCAGAAAACTAAACCAGGGTAAGGAAGAGGGGTGGGGAACCGATGGATGGCAGAGTCCAAATACACTGTGGCCAGCACATCCAAACTGCATACCACTTGCTAACCTGCGCTGTGAGCAAGCTAAATTCACTAAAAAACAAATCCATTCCTCATCTCAAAGGCTCACACTCATAAAATGCTTTCATGCCTTTTGTGACACCCAGTAGAAGCCTTTTTCTTTTCTCTCAGAGATTCTGGAAATTAGCAGAATTTTTGTATTTTGTTGGAGAGGTTTATCGGCTTCATTCAGAAGGATAAACATCTGTCTTATACATTATTCTGTGACTTCCTGGTGGCCATATTGTAGCAAAGAATCACACATTAAAAACAATAGTTTTTTTAAAAGTTCCAAAGCATATCGTCTACAGAGCACCAGTATCCTTATTTGCATTCTAAGAAAACCCACTGCCAGCTCTCCCCAGTGGTCTCCTGTTTCCGAAAGGCCTTACCACGCTCTGACCCAGCTGCTCCCGAAAGAAATAATCCATGTTTCTCTTCTGCAGGCTGTCAAGGTAATGCTGAAAACGGGTGTATGTATAAGGATAGCAGTAAGCAAATTGGTAAATATCTTCTTCTCGGTCAAAACAAAAAGCAAAGGACATCACATAGTTCTTCCTATGGTCCGGGCAGCGGTAGTAGTAAACGTTTTTAGGTGGCAGCCTTTGCCTGAAAGATACAAAGAAAGCAATGTGGGCATATAAGATAATTGTTCAAGCTTCAAAAGGTAATAAGCAGGAATAAATGCCCAAGAAAAACTGTAACGTCAAGAACCCAAGGTGGTGGCCAGGGACAACCGCACACACCACCTACGGCCAAAAAGAGACGGGAATCTGGCAGCGCTGTTCAAACTCAAGCCCTACCTTTATCAGCTGCTTGGACAATGCAACGTTAAACAAAGCTTAACAAGTTTTATTCATGGTTTATTCTTATTTTGAGTACCTATTATATGCCCAGGCCTCACGCTCGATTCTCGATGTATAATGCTAAATAAGATAACCAAAGTGTTGGCCTCATGGAGCATATGCTGTAGCAGGAAGCAGTCAATAAAATATTAAAAATAAGTATACAGTATTGTTATGGACTCTAAAAATGCTTTAAGGTGAAATAAAGAGTATGACATTACAGTGACATAAATAGGGGATGCCTACTTTTCCTAGGAAAGTCAGGTCTTTGTACGACAAGACTAATTCAGACCTTTGCAAAGAATGTGCACTGTGGATATTCTAGGGAAGAGTATTCAACACTTCTTTAGATTACTATTATTTTTCTACAGAACATTTCATGAGACTAATGTTCCACAGAAGCACTTTGGGAAACTCTGCTTTTAAATATGCTGCACAGGCAATTTTGCTAAGCAGTCATGTTCATTCTCCAATAAGGAACACTAACCACACCTGAGAAAAGCGAAATGCTCCAGTCATAATTCCTATAACTTCTTTCCATTCACCCACCTCACGGGGTCATTGCACCCTGCCACGCTGCATGATACACAAACCATTCACATTACAGAGAAGGCGTCTCATTTCTCTCTTCAAATCCTGGTACTCGTATAAAACCCACCGCAAACTGCGCCTTTTCCATGATTGCCCATTGAAATTTCAGGCCAGTTTAGCTCCCCATTCTGTAATAACTTGCTTTTCATTGCCTGCTTTCTAAGTGCTATCCGTTAGGATCAGCTCGGAAGCTCCTTAAGGGCAAACGTGTTTCTGGGGGTTTCCAGCACTGTGGATAGAGGATGTAAGGTTCACCTGGGATGGCTTGGCGCTCAGCTGAGAAGCCGAGGGGCATATGGAGGAAAGTGTGAGGAGGGAGCATCAACATGAGGCCAAGGAAAACCAGAATTGTGCTGGCCCCAGGTAGCGCGGCCTGCAGGAAACTGTGAAGAGCTCCAAGAGCATTATAACGTGCCCTAGTTATTGCAGAATCTTGTTTCTACCTTGGTGTCTATGGCCAGGTGGGAGGTGAGGCTGGGGGCTTCCTGTGGAAGAGCAGTGTTTTCATGACACTGATGCTGTACACACAGTGGCTTGTGTTGCTTTTCTGTGGCCCTGGATGTTATAATTCCCACCCAAACATTAAGTGGAATACGGAGAGGGGAAAAAGACAAAAGGAAGGGGAAAAAAATAAAGGAAAGGAAGGACTGGGGGAAAAGAAAAAGAAAGGAATGGACAGGACATACTCCGTATGGGTTCGTTCTGGACCTGATTTAATCCTGATAGCTATTTGGTCAAGGTGGGTATTATCATTACGCTTTGCAGATGTGGTCATGGAGGTTCATAAAAGTTAAAGAGCTCCCTAAGGTCTCAAGCAAGTAAATGATAGAGCTGGGATTCAAATCTGTCTCCATCTGATTCCAAGTTCAGTACCTGTAACACTTCCCGATGGTTCCTCTTGATAAATTATGGGCTCCTGGAATTCCAGACACCAGTGTGTCAAAGGCCAGGAGGTAAGAGGGGACAAATATAGTCTTAGGACAGCAAGAAATTCATCATGGCTAAAGCACAAAGAGTAAGGAAGGGAAGTCATGAGAAATGTGTCTGAAGAGGAAGGCAGAAGACAGATTAGAAAGGTACAATATAAACCATATTAGAACACGTAAACATCATCCTGAGGTCACAGGGTACCTTCTGAGTGAGTGAAAGAAGTAAAGTACCATGACTGTATTAGTCCAAGGGATAGATGAAAGTGGTCAGAAGGAGAGCGGGGTAGTAGAAACAAGACATATTGTTGCCTATTAGAGAAAAGCGGATGAAGCGATGGGTCAGAGTCTACGATGGGTAAGAACCTGGACAGGATATAGAGAGAACAGCAGAAGCAACAAAGGTACATACAGGGCTCTGCACATGAAGGTCAGTGGTAGCACCGAAGGCTGTCTAGGGTGTTAGGCCCATCAACAGATTCCTTAGTTTCCTATTCCCAGCGCCAGGAATAAGCCGCAAGGCCAGCAGTCTTCTTGTAACACAAAAACAGCTTTAAGATAAGCTACCTAGGCGCTCCTCCTTTCTAACCAGGTTGCTACTCCAAACCTTCCTATAAGGAAATTTTGGGTAAGATAAGTGATAAGACAGAGAAACAATGGCCTGGAAGGTGCGCAGGGAATGAAGAAGAAAGCTGCCCCCCTCTTGATTCCTCTGTACATGGAGTCTAAGAGAACAGGGAGCTCCTGAGAGGGCAACAAAGGGGGTAGTGACCTACAGGATAGCCCGGCCTTAGGTCACTGTTTAATTCAGCAAATTTTGTCAAGTATCATGTACTAAGCACAGTTTTGTTAAGACAAGAGGTAAAGGAAGCAGTGGATTAAAACACTGAGGATCCAAGTGAGATTATTAAGCATAGAGTTGCTTCGAAGGAAAAAGAGGAAAGTTTTGGATAGAGAAGGAAGCAGTGGAAAATCAAGGAGAGAGAGAACAGACCAGTGCAGAGACGAGGGTTTAGGGAGAACAGATGAAGGTCTACATTCGTGATGCAACTGAAAGTGCAGGAATGTGAGGCTGGTGGGATAAGCTGGTCTCAGGGTTCCAGATTTACACTCAGGGAGAATGCCAGTGAAAGCGGCCTTGAGGTCTGTCTCCAGCCAATGGTCTGTGACAATCACTTCAGGCCCTGGCTCGGACGTGTGAGTCTGAGCTTCCTGGAGCACCAGGTGAGCATGTCTTCATGCGCAAGTGATTCCTACAGTCATTAGGTCCCTCAGGTTATGATGCTGATCTTTTCAACTCTTCATTTACTAGTATATCCAATCAGGGCCCATGCTTTAAATCCAATCACCCCAGTTTTCTCCCACTCTAGCAAAGTTTAGCAGCTTGACTCTTAGAGCTTGCCGTCTCCACCAAATTTGATTATGTGCTAGCAGGAGAATTCATCTAATGCCTGCAGCTGTCCCAGCTCCTCTCCTGAGTGGGTCGGATGCCTAACCCGATTTACAGACAGTGAAGGTAACGGGCCCTGGGGTAATCATTCAAGGAAGCTGCGAGGTTGCTCAGGGCTTAGATTTTCCAGACTCTGCTACGGATACAAACAAAAATCTATTGGAGAAGGGCTCAGCAGGACAAATTCATGAGGACTTTCAAGTAACACAAAGAATAAAGAAAAAGAGGGCTGGGAGTGTGTGGGTAAAATGTCTCTCATTTAGAATGCACTTCTGGTCTTTCTCTTATTTTGCTTATTATGTTTTCACCATGTCTCAGGCATCATGCTAAATGTTTTATATGCATTATCATTTAATCATTGCAATAACCCTATGAGCTAGGGGCTAATAACATCCCTTTTACACAGACGAGAAAATCGAAGCTCAGAGAGGTAAAAAGTTCCCTGGGGTTGCAAGGTTAGTAAGCAGCACAGCATCAGGCTAGTGCAACTCGTCCCTATAGCATCTTACCACCTACCTTTCTCCCCTTGCCACCCAAGTCAGAGCCTTACCTCCTGCTTCCAGAAAAATCTGAGTGCACAGATTTACCAGTATTCTCCCTAAAAACTCTCCAAACAACAGTTTTCCTCACATTTTAGTTTGGCTCACAACACTCCTCAAGATCACCCTGCAATTCCAGCATCATCAGCCATTTCTCCCTCCTGTGCCCTACATTTTATTTATATGAGCAACTTACAAGTCCCTAACCACCTCCAAGACCTCTGTCTTTGTATTTGATATTTCCTCCCCTTGGACTGCCTGCCCTGCCATCTTAACTACTTGGTAAAAACTCTGACTCTCAGCTGTGAGCATTGACAATTGTAGATTGTCAATAAAGGTTTAAATATTTTTTTAAATAAACTAATGAATTAATAAACAGGAAAATGTATAAATAAATGCCTGTCCTTTAACATACCTCCTCTGAAGCCTTCTCTGACTTCATTCTTCATTAGTTTTTCTCTACTTTGAAATATGATATTTTAAAATGTTTTATCACCTGGGTTGTCTCTTAACAATGGGCAACAAAAGTAAATGGAAATTTCTTCAAAGGAAAGGTAGGATTCTTGAAGACAGGAACAGCATCACTTTTTCTTCTCTCACTAGAAATGGTACAGAGAAGTGTCAAATAATACTTGCTTATTTTAAAAGCAATGAGTAAAGGAAAAAAAGACCCATCTCTGAAGACAAATGGTAGGAATCACAGGGAGGCAAATCTTAGCTCAGTGTGAAGTAAAGGCTCTTTAACATTGAGCTGACGGGAAACCAGAAAGGACCACATTACAGGGGAAGACAAGCGTGGGAAGCTTTAAGGGATCCCATAAAGAAAGTTCCTGTACTTGAGGTAGGTTGGACAGGGCAGCCTTCTGATTCCATTTAACACAGATAGTCTGAGATGCCAATGGAAACAATAATGATGATAATAATACTAATTCCTAATACATGTATATCCTGACCATGTCCTAGGCCATTCTAAGCCCTTTATAATGTATTAACTCCTTTAATTCTCACAACAATCCTCTGAAGTTATTCCTATTATCCCAGTGATATGATAGAAATGAAGGTAGGATACGGTCAAGAATGCATGACTTCCCAGAAGACTCTGGAAAGAAAAAGAGTCTGTAACACCTGATGCTGCCAGGGATGCAAGCAGAGTCCAAGACCTATGTGCCCTCAGAACTCAGTGACTAAAGGCTGACCCACCTCTTAGAACGAGCCATCATCCTGCGTCCATACTGGTGACTGAAGAGGACCTGTAACTCACATCCTCAGATTCTGTTGTGCGTACACATGCATGTACAGACTCAACACATTCTCAATCCTAGTATACATACTTTTATAGCTTCTATTTCATTATATCAATTTGACTACATGCCTTTCTCAACCATTAGACTGAGCCCTCCTTGAGAGTGGGGTCCATATATTGCCATCTTTGGTTCTGCAGGATCTATAGAGAGTCTTGCACAAAGGAAGTGCTCAAACATGATTATGGATTGATTGGATAAATTAATATATTTGTGAGTTAAATTTAAGAATTAACAAAGTAGAGTAAATAATTTCAGCCACACCAACCAATATATATATAGACTGTGTGCTCTCCATGTGAAGCTGTGAGTCGTGCCCTGAATACATTATCTTCTCAAAAACCTCCTGGCCTTTTAAAATGTTGATCTATCTTTAATTGCCTTTCTCATACTTTCCACACAGTGAATTCTGATGTAGAGAAGTGAGGCCCAGCTCATGTGACATTTCCTCTTTGAAGTCTTTGTCAGCAACTCCGGGATGAACTAATTGCTCTAAGTACTAACTGTAGACACTGCTGTATTTCTGATTCATCTCAAAATCAACAGCACTTAGCACAGTACTTGGCCCTAAAAAGGAGCTCAAAGCATGCTTGTTGAATGAATGAGTGAATTCATGACTTAATGAATGAACGATTCCTTCCCACTTACCATCCTCTCTGCCTTCTCTCTAAAGTGTCAGCCAGATTCTCAGTGCATCCTTTTGGAGGTTACCTGAGCAGAGAGGAGGAGAAGTCCAGAACCCAAAAGAGCACATGAGGCTCTAAAACAACATTCCCTAGGCCTCCTCAGGAGCCTGAAAAGGCAGGAGCCCTGATTTTCCCTCCAATCAAGCAGAAAACATGGATATGGGTAGACAAATTCCAACCCCAAGGTCTTTGACAGTAGATGCAAACTTTTTTCTTTAAATTGGCAGTAAGGGAAATAACAAAGAATCAATCTTTTCAGGTTGTAAATCCTAAAGGAAGTATGCAAAACAAAGTCATTCAGAAACCTCCACAGGGAGTAACAGGTATTAAGCACCTCCTGTATGCCAATAATGTGCTACTTGTTTGATGTGCACTACGGTCTGACCAATAAACACATATTCTGCCCACCACACCAAGGCTATGCTACCTGAAATTCATTGAACAATTCCAGAAACAGTCTCTTGGTTCCCCACCTCATCTCCCCAGAGGTGGGAAGCAAACTGGCACCGGGTTTCACAGGTATATTTGAAATTGAGGTAAGATTTCTATTCCTCTCCCCTTCAAGAGGGCAGCTGGGTCTCAGGTTCGCTGTCCATGCCAACACATGGCCTTTAGTCTGTGACTGGCTGGAGCAGCTGGCCTCCTCCTTTCTAGTCTGGCATCCGGCACAGCCAGGCCCCAGGCGGGGATGCCCACACTATAAATCCACCCTCCCTGGGCCAACAGGATCTGCTAATTTCCAATCCTATCTTCCCCTGAATAATTATAATAGGACTCCTGTCACCGAATATCTATTCTTATCTTTCTCTTCACTTTGTCACAGCTAATCTCTGATGAGTCACGGGGAGGGGGGGAGAGAGAGCGAGGGAGGGCTCCAATATGGGCTACACACTGTACACCCAGCGCCCAACCAGGTCACCACCTTAGCAGGGCTGGGGGCACTCCTGGGGGGAGGCGGGAGGTGGGAGGGGAGAGACAGTGCCACGCAGTGCCAGGGGGTTTTTGATAACAAAAACACACTGTTTGATTTCTGAATTAACCTTTTTTGTCCTACACACTCTATTGTTTATTTTTCAGAGTTTATTTTATGTGTAGGATTTTTTTTTTTTTTTTTTTTTGTCTCTGCCTTCTGGAGAAGGACACCTACACACTGTGGCAGCAGCTGCTTCTATTAATTTCCAGCCATTAAAAAAATTAAAATTAAACCCAATTACATTGGCTGGTTTAGAGCCGGGGAATAGCTCAGACTGATTATTCCCCCTGGTCATGAGCAGCAACAATATTCCTACCTACGTGTGGCTGCTGCAGGATGCTAATGCGGCCAGAAACTCTGGGACAGGCTCCCGGCGCCAGGAGAGACTCTAAGTCACGTTTCTGTCTTCTCCGATCTGGATTCTAAGAAGAAAACACTGAACAAGAACTGGAGTTGGCTTATAGTCCAAGCTGTAGTCCTTGGACAGGACTCTTTCCCTTTTGGTGCCTCTGTATAAAATGTGGTTATTAAAATGTATCCCTCTCATGGTTGTCGTGACTCTTAGGTGAGAAGAGCTGTGTTTTCAAAACTATCACTTGCTGGGATATAGGATGCTCAATGAGGCAGTGTCCGAATGCTGGAGCTCTGGGATGGGTGGCAGGCTTTTAGCGGCAATGGCTCAGGTTTGCACTGAAGTTTGTATCCCAGTTACTTCGTTGCTGCATCACGGGTGGAATAATAAAGGTTCCAGCTATGAAGTCACTAGACTGGAATCTCCTTGTAGTCCCCTTGCATAGAGCCTAGTGTACAGAAGGCAATCAGCAAATATTTTGACTGAGTGAATAAATAAGTCAGACAGAGCTGGGTTTTGATTGACTAGACAGATCTGTGTTCAATTCCAGCTTTGGATGTCTTTTAGAAATGTTGTTATTGTAAAGTAGAAAGAATGTGGGCTTGGGAGGTAGTCCACTTACATTACTTATCAGTCATGTAGCCTTGGCCTGGGTTTCTACATCTATAAAGTGAAAATAATATCTAGCTCATGGATTTGTTTTGAAAATTAGAGATGAGATTAATACCTGACACAAAATAGATCCTCAGTAAGTAACTGTGATTATCACCATGCTCTGTATAATGGATAGTTGGCATCACACCATCTCTTGATTCAGAAAAATGAATTCCAAGTTTGCACCAAGTGTACTTAGGATATGAACTGGGCAGAGCAGGTAGGGTGGGAGAGAGAAAAAGGGACAACGGATGACCATTCCCAGACCCAAGATGACCAATACCTCTCTTTCAAGATGGTGTGCTCTCTGATAAAACTAAGCATGTCCATCCAGATTCAAAAAGCCAGTTAACTCCTCCGGGTCCCAAAAAGTGGCAGAGAATTATTCTGCCTTGCTGGCAGCTTGCTGTGCCAGCCAACCTTGCAGTAGCCCAGGCAGCAACTTGCCAGAGGTATGGGGCTTCCAGGTCGCTAGTTGGTGGATCAATAGGAAGAGTGGAAAATTATAGGTTAGGTGAATGGGAAATATGTTTGAGGGAGAAACAAGAGACTGAGCAGTTCTGCTTACAGAGAATAGTCTGAGTGCTCTTGGCATATTTATCATATGGTGTAAATCTAAAATTATTTATTTCATTTTTGGTTACATTTTATGAAAAAAAATTGCAATAAACAAGCAATTAGCTCAAATTTAAAAAGTGCATGTTTTAGTACACTTAAGAACTAATTTTCTATTTCTCCTAAAATTCAGTGATGAATATCTAACTTGTATAAAAAGTTTCTCAGTATTTATGATCCACTGAAGGGGGTGTACTGATAACATGACCACATAAAAACCAGAAGACACAACTCTGCTAAATAAACAACAGCACCTACTTGATTTAAGTTATTTGAAGAAAACTTATGCCCAAAGGCTATAATTTACACATGTAAAAGCAGGAGCACAGAAGGAAAATGATTGAAATATTTTAGAAGAAGTCACATACTTACTCTAAGTGAAAAGCCCCACTTTAGAGTGATGTGTGGTGTCACCTGTTATTTAGAACATGACTAACTGCTAATATAATTTCAGTCATTTTTAATTCCAAGTTTCCTTGTATATAAAGTTAATGTCTTTTTTCTATTAGCAGAACTAAAAGCAACAGTTTTATATCAGGTTCATCAGATGTTTCAAAAAGAAAATAACTTAATTCCAATGTAATTCAATTACATTCATCCAATTCGTGGACTCGTGGTTAAGCTCTTGGAATTTCATTCTATTAAAGGTAAAATACTCCCTTAGTGGTAATAATGCTGATAATTCAGTTTTAAAAGTTTCAATATTAATGTTAAAAACCATAGTTCTCAAAATTTACACAAAGTAGTAGAACTATACAAATTTTTTTTATGGTGTTAATGTTAAACCATATGCAAAAAAATTTTTTTTAAGTTTCAGGAAGGCAGACCATGTTTACTTTCTTTACTGTCTGCCATCAACGGGATTTTAGAGATTTTTGAGCCTTTAATAAGCTACTTTGTTAATCAACATTGATTTTGCTTTTTTCGTGCTGTCAATGAGACCCCTACATTTTGTTAATGAGACTTCTAAATCAGAACAAAATTTTGGTTGCATTTTATTGGAAATCTTTAATCAAATATTCAACAAGTGAAGCACTCATGTATTGAAGCTTTTAAAGCACATATCAAATTGCAATTATTGAAAACAAAGCTAACAAACAAGAAGACATGACATTTATCTCTACAAAAGCAAGGGAGGAACTGCACAAATTAAATAATGAAAGTACAATTGAAGTACAAGACTTAATTTTGAAATTCAACGACTATGCCTTGGATACTACAGGTTAGGAGGAGAATTTTTTGATGAAGCTACTATTTTTAATTGGATATTTATATACTATAGCAGAGTGGAACAAAATTTAGAAGGCCTATGATTTTGCAGCATCTGCATTTGATGAAAATTTAAAAGACCAAAAAAAAAATGCCTTATTTGACAAAAGTTATATTACAAAAAAATATATATATATATATTCAAGCAAATTTCTCTGAAGGGAGTAAAAAAGTTAGTAACTATAAAGACATTTGGACTAAAATGTTTATATATTTGAATTCTAAAAAGCTTCTGCCCAGCTGGCATGGCTCAGAGGTTGAACATTGACCTATGATCAAGGAGATCTCTGTTTGACTCCTGGTCAAGGCACATGCCTGGGGTTATGGGCTTGATCCCCAGAAGGGGGCTTGCAGGAGGCAGCCGGTCAATGATTCTCCCATCATTGATGTTTCTATCTCTCTCTCCCTCTCCCTTCCTCTCTCTGAAATCAATAAAGCCATATTTAAAAACAAACCCCAAAACAAACCCCAAAAAACCTTCTAACTGAGAATGTCCTTACTTAGGAGAATTTACTCTAAGTTTATCAGGTACCTCAGTACCTATAGAGATAGTGGCTTCTACTAAAGAATATTACGGTCTAAAAAGAAGAATCAGTTAAATGTGTTAACAATTTCAAACTTAACCATAAAATGCAATTCTGAAGAAGACCGAAGGCAATGTAATAAAAAACTAAAAACAATAAAACCATATTAGAAAAATATGTTCTTCATAAAAATGGTTTGCTTCTGGATTCTTCCTGCTTCTCCTTTCACCACCGTCAGATCAGATTTTTTAAGGCAAAAGAGCCACTGACACAGCCCTACCATGTGAGGCAGCACTGTGAGGTCTTCCCGACTGTAACTGAAGAGCCGAGCCTGGTTCACTAAGCAGGAGGGCTCTCATCAGAGTGGCCTCCCAGTAGAGTGGCACAGACTGTCCCCTGCACTCACTGAGTGATGTGCTACAAGCCAGGCATGACCATGGTTGAGGTGGAGCACTTAGCAGTAGACCAAAAAATGTAGGGAAACAGGACCATCTAGAGCATCGTCTGGTTTGTCATCTCCTCCTCACCCTGCCAAATCCTAGCACAGGAGGTGCCTGTTCATTACGTCAAATAAACGGAGACCCCAGTGGAACAGACCGAGAGGGACAGGTCATGAGAGCAGGCTCAAATGGCATGGAGTCCAAGGAAGCCAGGAAATGGCCTAAATTCCAGGTTGCCCGGTACAGGGAGCTTAGCTAAAGAGAAAAGTGAAAAATGATCTGGTCCAAAAACTAGGCTTCCAAGCTCAGAACGATAGGGGACAAAAGACAATGATGTCGGGGCCAAGACTGAGTCAGCAGCTAAGGAAGTTGACTGCCAGGGAGAAAGACAGGGAGGGTCAGAGGGCGTGGGCAGCAAGCAGCTCAGCTCTCCAGGATGCAGACGCGATCAGAATCAGGGAGCAGGACAGCGGGGCTGCTTAGCAGAGGTGACGCACCTGCCAGGTGCCAAGCCAGCCACGAGGAAATTATTCTTTCCTCCTACGATAAGGGACTCGGCAATGAGACTGGCAGGAACGCATGGGAGCGGAATGGGAATCTTGAGAAACAGCCCCTAGGGGTCCATCTGCAGACAGTGGAGGAGGAAGCCCGGCCAGGCCCCTGCTCCACATGAACAGTGACAGTGACCTGGCGACCTGCGGGTGCACAGGGAATGGCGGCTGTGGGGTGTGGGGACCAATCTGGGGAGGCAAAGCACTTACTGAAAAACACAGACTGAGATACGGCACAGTCCTGGGCAGGTCTGATGCAGAGAAGCGCAGTCTTCCCTCTGGTGCCAGAGGATCACTGCAGCAGTATGACCGCTGCGGGACCCCAGCGAGATGAAGTTAGCAACAAGCACCCGGTTATCAGGGTGAGAACAAGCAGGAGGCTGAGACTGGAGCCAGGGATAAAGGTAAAGCAAGGACCCATCGTCCTGGATAGAAGGCTGAGTCAGGTTAGGACTTAGTTGTGATTCTGAGAAAAAATACTGAAAATTTCATCTTCTTGCCAGTGCCTCTTACCCACCATCTGCAGGATAGGACTGAGCTCCCTACATGGCCAGGACTAAGTCTACAGGTGATCTCAGCTGTCAGATCACAGGAGCCTACTAACAAGTGTCTACTATGTCCAGCCTGTTATGTCTAGAGTTACCTATCTTTGGACTCACTTCCTCCAGGGAGTCCTCCTTCCACTTGTCCTAGTTATGTCCCCTCCTTCTTCTCTATGATCCCTGTACTACCCCATGTCAACATGCATCATACTTTATCACTCTTCCTCTTTCCATCAGAGTGAGTCCATGTCTCTCTTTGCGTTTCACAATGCCCTAGTGGTACACAGTCATAACTAAATAAATAATTTTTATTGAGTGAATAAGAGAGTGAATAAGTCAGGGAACAGCAAAAGAAGAAGTCAGAAAGGAAGGTAGGGCGTACATTGTGCAGTAAAGGCTGACCCTAACAGAAGTGAAAAGCTACTAATGGATTTTAAGTATGTTCTCAAGTGACCCCCTATAGTCAAAGGCCATTGGCTCCTAAGGGGCCATTGGATATATTCACTGGGTTATACCCTCACAAAGTAACCAGTTAACGTGTTGATTCACAGGAGTCAGCTCTGACATTTTGGTCTCCATCACATGGAAGACAGTATCTAAGTCAACTTCTCAGGACCATGATCTGCCTGTGAACGGCACAGATCCCTTACTACACCACTAATCTTCACAGATTAAAATTACATAAAAGAGCTTTCATACTTCCATGGAACTATTAATCTTAGAAACTCTGAATTCATGTATTTCACAACCTCCCACTTTTCAGGGTTATTATGTTAATTAAGACAATAAGATGGACTCAATGAAGAGCTGTTGGTAGTTGAAGAGTAGATTAACTTTGCAAGTCATCTACCAGCTTCCTGAAATTTGGGAACCAGGAGTATAGGGGGTGGAAAACTTTTTATTTTCTTCCAATAAGAACATCTTTGAGAGATTTTCTTCATGATCTATCTGGGACCTCTATAAACTCTTTACACTGAATACAACTATACATTTTATAGAGAGATGGGACTTCGGGGTCATCTAGTCCAGTGTCTTTCAAACACTTTTTAGTTTTTTCAAAAGTGCTTTCTTCAAAAGCAAGCAAGCAGAGAAGCACAATGCGTACAAACTAAACAAACAGATAAATAGAATTCAGATAGCAAGAAACAGGGTAAAGAAGAGTTGCGCTTGATCTGGTCCAACCTTTTCATTTTACAACTGAAGCCTAGAGAAGGAAATGACTGGGCCAAAACCACGCTGATGGTTAGAGAGAGAGCTGAGACCTGCTCTTCCAATTATACTTGTTTGTTCATTCATCAAACAATTATTTATCAAGTATGGTTCTTGATGCTGAGGATAAATTACTATATACAACAAAGCTCCCTTTTTTATGGAAGAGAACAAATAGACAAATACATACATATGTCAGGCAGTGATAAATGCTATGAAGAAGGAAAGACAGCCTAAGGGAATAGAAAGTAAAGGAGGGGTGATAAGTCTGTTTTACAAGGTTATCAAGGAAGGCCTTTCTGATGAGGTAACACCTAAATGAAGTGAAGGGGTGAACCCATGGAAT
Source organism: Miniopterus natalensis (assembly GCF_054644295.1). Lineage (NCBI taxonomy): Eukaryota > Metazoa > Chordata > Mammalia > Chiroptera > Miniopteridae > Miniopterus > Miniopterus natalensis. Next base: position 28,773,934 of record NC_142089.1, read on the forward strand.
TTCTGGGGAAAGAGTGTTGCAGGCCCAGGGAATAGCAAGTGCCAGTAACGTTTCCCTGTGGCTCCCGCTCCTCCAGGACAGAGTACCTACTAGGTACCAGAAACTGCATTAGTCTCTCCACAAGCATGAAGGCTTAAAGCATTACTGAGATGTAGATTTTTGAGGCAAACAGATCTGGCTTGAGATCCCGGTTTTGCTAGGCAACTGCCTTATCCTCTTTTACCTTCAGTTTTCTGATATTTTAAAAACAGGAATATTATTTTCCTTGCAGATTTGTTCAAAAAAATCTGATAATAAAATACATGTAAAGCTCCTGACATACACCGGTGCTCTACAATATTAGTATTGTCTACTTCACTTTATTTGAATGAAGGATTCCTATTGTAGTGGGCATCAGTAAGTGTTAACTGCCCAGGATCTATTTCCTCTTCCTAAGTGCAGACTATTTTCTATACTTAAATGACTCCTTCCTCATTGGGGATAGTTTACTGGAGTCACAAGGAAAGGACTTGTGGTTCCATCCCAAAGCACATAACCCTATCTGGGCTAATCAGGTGTGACCTCCATAGAATCTCTATCTTAAATAGAGGGGAAATAATGAAAGACTTTGTGTTCCTTCTTGTCCTGACCAGACTGTTCTACTCAAAGGTCACTTCAGTGGCTTCCTCTCCCTAGTGCTAAAGCTCTTCACTTCTTGCTCACCCTCAAGTCCAGGTCTCCCTCCACCTCCCATTAATTCCATAATCCCCAATATCCTTCAAATGCATTTCCTTTTGCCTAAGTTAAAAAGAATAGATTTCTATTCTTAGTAACTGAAGAAACAGTATCTTACACACTTACACATAATCAATTTACCTGGAGACAATGAAAACAACACCAACATAAGCCATATTTGCCTTCTAGATAATTAGAATTATATTGTTGAACAATAATGTTGATAAAGAACTTTTGAAGTACATATATAATCTTTGCCAACTCATTTACCTCTCTGAAAAGCAATTTCTCCAACTAAAAAACAAGAAGATTAAATTAAAAACAAAACAAAACAATATTAAACTAGCTGATCCTCAAAGGATCTTTATGAAATTAACATTCTAGGATTCCAAAGTCTATGAGGTTACAAATCTAAGAATTTCATTATTATATTATCAGTTTTATAAGATATTTTTAAAGCTTTAACCAAAGGTCAAATAAAAAAAAAACTTTCTCAGATCATATGATAACCTCAAATCATACTATGTGAGCACCTGTCTATTTCACCTCTATGTAGGGGTAGCTCAGACATTCAACTGCTTCTTGGGTTGAATAAGAAATGAGTGTGGTAGGGGAGATGCAGGCGGTTCACTGAAAAATGCCATTTCAGATCACACAGCTAGTCAGAGCTTCAACTCCAGAGGCTAACACTAAAACAGAGCACTACCCTACTAAGTAATGTTGAGATAATAACAGGAGAGATAGGGCGGTGATCAGGGAGGGATTCCTGAAGAGGATGGCTTCAAACTGAATCTTGACAGTGGGTTAAAATGTGGTTTCTTGGAGGAAAGATTTCTCAGACAGAGGGCGTGCGTTTGACTGGAGATGAGAGTATATAAGATGTATTCAAGGAAACTAGGCCATGTAGCTGAAGTATAAGTTTTATGTGGGAATCACTGGTGAGGAATCTGAAGAGGAGATTGAACCCAGTTATAGGAAACAAGGTGAGCTTTGAATGTCAGACTAAAAAATATCATCAATCAAATGTATCATACATATGTTCTACTTTCTCCAAGTAACTTTTCCTGCATTGCATCTGCATCCTCTGCCTTGAGTGCCATGGCTCCAAGGGAGGGAGAAGACCCAGGTAATGTTATGAAGTCCACACAGTGGATTTCAGAGAAGTGTCACCTAAAATAGAAGAAACAGGTACATTTCTTTTCCAGGCAGGACTATTGATCAGCAGCCAGCTTCATATCAAAAGCTCTCACAACTAACCCAGTCGTTTCTGGGAGAGTTCTAGGGGGGATCTTGAGCTAGGTCTGATTTGGGGAGGGTGTGGCAGAGTGGTGAGTGTGTGGTGAGGAGGGCTGTGACAATCGGGTGGATAGGGAAGCCAGGCATTTCTTCCTAAGCTGGTTTTCTGTCTTGAAGCATAAGACTGAAGACATGTTCTGCAAGCTGACAAGTTATTGCAATAAGGGGGAAAAAGAAGAAGAGGGGAAAAAATAAATCCCTTAAGGTGAAGACAAAGGTGATGGGATCAAGAGGCAAAGGGAAAGAGAGAGACCTTAATGGAAGATTTATTAGACAGCACGGCTTGCATCAGTCCCAGAGGCAAGAATGACTTGGAAAAATAAATTCAGCAATGGCTCCTGTCCTTCTGGGCTGAGACCTTACAGAATGTGATATTTCTCAAAAATGAGTCCCAGTCCACCCCAAGGTTTCTAGCTTGCTGAAGATGGATTCCCAGCATTTGTGAAGGCATATTTGGGGGAGTAAGAATGGAAGGAGTAGCAACTTTGCTTTATCTGGCTCAGTTTTTGTCAGAAATTCCATCTCTATTTACTTGCAAAGCAGTCAGAATGGAACAGTACCCGTGTCCATGTTACTGGGAGCAGCAAAGACTCACTCGGCTGATCAAAAGTGCTTTTGAATGTCCAGAAGCCCACAGATGCAGCCTGCAGAAAAGAGAACTGCAGCCCTGTCTATGAGGTTACTTCCACTTTCAAAATCTGGTTAATTCTCAGTTTTCTTAGAAAAAGACTTAGTAAAAGCAGCTCTATCTGGGTAATGCAAACTCAAGCACACATTCAGTATCTCTTTGCACAAGCATTTTTCTAAGCACAAAAAATTTACAGATGATTAAGATATAACCCTGTCCTCCTACCCCAAGAAATTCAGTCTTGCTGAAAATACAGACGTCCTTACCACAATAAGAAGTGTTCTGAGTGCTGTGTTAGAGGTGCATGCACATGTAACAGGGCCACAGAGAAAGCATGCATGACGTGACATGGCAGGTCATCCAGGCCCACCTGAGCTGGGCCTGGATAGATGCATGGTTAAGAGCTCAACCAGGGATGAAGGGGTCATGAAAACATTTCTCAGCAGAGAAAAGCATGGGAGGAGGGAGCTGAAATTTTTTATAATGTTTAAGGGAAGAGGTTTCTGCTGTCTGTTTTCTTCTCCCATTTAATGACTTTCTTTTTTAAATTTATTTTTCAGTTACACTTGACATATACTATTAGGTTGGTTTTAGTTGTACAACATAGTGAATAGACATTTAAATATCCTACTAAGTGATCAACCCAATAAGTTTAGTACTCATCTAACACTAATCATGGTTATTACACTATTACTGATTATATTCCTATGCTATACTTTACATCCCTGTGACTACTTTTATAATTGGCAATTTGTCCTTCTGAATCCCTTTCTCCCCAATCCCCCCTTCCATCTGGGGCTACCATCAATTTGTTCTCTGTATCTATGAGTTTGTTTCTGTTTTATTTGTTCATTTATTTTGTTTTTCAGATTCCACATATAAGTGACATCATATGGTATTTGTTTTTTCTGTCTTTCACTGAGCATAATACCTTTTAGGACCATCCATGGTGTTGCAAATGGCAAGAGTTCATTCTTTTTTATGGCTGAGTAATATTCCATTGTATATATGTACCACTTCTTTATCCAAATGTCTTAGGATGCTTTCATATCTTGGGTATTGTAAATAATGCTGCAATGAACACAGGGGTGCATATGTCTTTCTGAATTAGTGCTTTTGATTTTTTTTCAGATAAATGCCCACAAGCAGAATTGCTGGGTCATACAGCAGCTCCATTTTCAAATTTTTGAGGAACCTCCATATTGTTTTCCATAGCTGCTGCACCAATTTATATGCCTACTAACAGGCACAGGGTTCCCTTTTCTCCACATCCTCACTATCACTTATTATTTGTTGATTTATTGATAATAGCCATTCTGATAGGTGTAAGGTGATATCCCATTGCGGCTTTGATTTGAATTTCCCAGATGATTAGTGATATTGAGCATCTTTTCATGTGTCTCTTGGCCATCAGTATGTCCTCTTTGAAGAAGTGTCTATTCATGTCCTCAGTCCATGTTTTAATCCAATTGCTTTTTTGATGTTGAGCTGTATGAGTTCTTTATATGTTTTAGATATTGATCCCTTATCAGATATATCATTTGCAAATATCTTCTCCCATTCAGTAGGTGGCCTTTTTGTTTTGTCAGATGGCTTCCTTTGTGATGCAAAAGATTTTTAGTTTGATATAATTAATATCAGATCTTTTCACACACATGCTTAAAAACTTCTACTACTTTCTCATTGCACGTAAAAAAAAAAAAAAGTTACGCTCATCACTGTGATGAGACCTCCACCTACTTTATCTGGTACTGTTTTCTTTCTTTCCTCCTCTGCTCTAGCCCCACAGACCTTCTTTCTGTTCTCCAAATGCATCAAGTTCATTTCTATCCCAAGACCTTTTCCTTTGCTGTTCCCTCTCCCTTGAGTGCTCTTCCCTCAATTCCTTATCTTTCAGATCTTATCCCAGATGCTACCACTGCAAGAAGTCTTTCTGGACCACTTAATTTAGATTAGACCCCTAACTGCAGTCACTCTCTCCCATTCCCCTATTTTATTTTCTTCACAGCACTTGCCACGATCTGAAATTTCGTCTCCCTCCACTAGAGTATAAGCTCCATGACGGCAGGCACTCTGTGTCTATATTTACCTCTTCATTGTCGAGAAGTTCCTGGCACAATAATTGAATTGAATAGATGAACTCAATAGTCATAGGAACCTTGCATTGGGTATGCAGGTCACCCAATAAAGGCAGGTAATAGATAAAAAGGTAGATATGACTAATAGCAGTGTTCATTATAGTAATAATCTCCACCAGTCTGTGGGCATTTTTTCTGGGCTGGGCCCAAATTTAAGCCCACTACCTTGTTTAACCTTCATGGTAATTTGGGACTTAAGAACTATTAGCCAACTTCTAAAGATAAAGAATTTGAGATATAGAGAGTTCAGGAATAGGTCAATGTTATATTGCTCCTGAATAAAAGAATTAGAACTTGAACCCACTCTGGCTCTAAAAACCAAAATTTAGCATTTCAATAAAAAGGGGTGATTGAATTACAATTTCCCTCCAAACACTTCAGAACCTTGCCATCTCAGACACCATCTACAAATGTATGATTGATTATATGAATGTATCATTGTAGGAGAAGGGATGCCTTTTAGGGCAAATTGAGGAAACAAGGCAAACATAGTAGTAAATCACAAATCTTGCCCCCAGATAGTCAAGGATTTTTCTCTTTATTTAAACTATATATACACTCACCTTGGATAAAACATTTGGCCAATATACCCACTTTTACATTAAAAATCTAGAAATATTAGAAAAAATCTATTTGCTTTAGATCAAACACTTGGATGACAAAAGATCTATTCAATTAATTTCCTGAACCTTTGACCTCATGACGGCCAAAATAATATAGTGTGTCTATGTGTGTGTTTATAGTTTTAGGTCCAAAATAAATTTGAAGTGACTTATAGAAATGTATATAAATATAAATGATGAACAAGAAGAAATGAAGACAAGAAATCATGGGCAGGAAACTGAAACAAAGTTTGAAGTAAGGTTGTGCAAACAGATACATACCATAAAGTCCTGTGTACTCACTAGAGATAGGCTTTACATTTGAGCTTCTTAGTAGCCAAGGAAAAGAAGGAACTAGGACCAGTCACATAGTTCATAAAATTAAAAAATAATCCAGTTGATTGGGACAAAAATAAGCCAGTTGCTCACAATTTTTCCTGATCATGAAACTTGACAAATATTTCTCATGCCTTCATAAGCATTTTCTTCTACCTTAAAGTAAATTCACTAAGAAAGTTTATAAGACTATTTTCATGGAGCCCCTCAATGAAGGCCAAGGACAATATATAAAAGGACATTTCTACAAAAGTAACTCTGTGAAGCATGAAGATAATGGAGTCCAGTTATGCAGCTCTCAGATTATCCAGCATGATCCAAGAACAGGGAGACTAAGGAACTCTTTGTCACCGAGCAGGCTTCTATTAACGTTATTTCTTGCATCTGACTTTTATTTTAGAATAAGACAGCAAATAATGTGAGGTTCCACTTTGTGTCAAATTCCTGGAATACAGATATCCCACTCTGGTAATTAAATGCATAATCTTTTATTGTTATAGTCAACTAAGCGGAGGATAATCTCAGATGCTATTTTGAAAATAAAAACAAAACAGTGTGCCAAAATAGATGGCCAGGGTAAGAACATGTGAACAGGGCCAACATTAACCCTAGAAAAATAGACAAGATCTAACCTGATGCACTGACAACTGGCATAAAATTATGGACTTTTTAGCTTTCAATTTTAAATAAGACAACATATTTAAACATTTTCTCTTTTTCTCAGAATCAAATTTTCATTGCAATTGTTGGCTACTGTATTGAGCTCCCCAAGAGCTGCCTTACACTTCAAAGACACAAAATCTTGGGGATACTTGTATATTCACTAGGGAGTGATTTGACTTGAGCTCTAAAATACCACTTTAAGAAAAGGGAGTCTGGAAAAGTTCCCTGTTCAGTGATTGCGTTTTAATAAATAAAAAGGTAGCTGCAATGAAGAGAATGCAGCATATGGGATAAAAACCCTACAAGTAAATTGTCTGCAGAGTGTTGCATGTGCTTCCTAGAGAATGATGCGGCATTTGTCAACACACGTAGAGCAAATGACAGGAAAAGACTCCCATATATAATTCATCTCTCTATCAAGTTAAATACACAAATACCTTGATTGTGGGTTGGCACAGACTAAATATTTAAAAGCTTCCTGCAGGGCTTTTTCCCACTGTTGCCATTCCAGACAATACCAGGAAACGGGCATTTCCCTGGTAAGAGAACCTCTCTTCCCTTGATCAGCAAGCACCATCATTTTATGCTGGCTGCTAGTGCTCTCCTTAGCCAGAAGCAATTAGAGAGAGACCCAAGCTAGAGGGAATACACAATTATACCCAGAGATGTGCCTTATTTTTAAATTAGTTAGTTAGGTGTAGGACTCCACTGTCCCTAGTCCCTAAAGAGATTTTTTACCATAACATCTATATCACCTTTAATGAACTTGTGTGTGTGTGTGTGTGTGTGTGTGTGTGTGTGTGTGTGTGTCCCTCTCTTAGATATAAAATACTTAAGAACAGAAAGCTTTTCTTATTTGTCTTGGTATATCCAGTGCCTCTCACATAGGGGATGCTTGAAAATTGACAACGAATAAATAAAAACAAAACGATTTCCCCCTTCATAAAAATAGTTAATATTTGCGTGCTTAACACCACCACCATCACCTCACTAATTGCTATGCTCTATCTTACTAAACATGTCTGATTTAAATCATCGAAGGCGCATCAAGAGTAAGCCATACGATATATTCTACGGGAGATTTTTACATATAACTTCTCATTTGAAATCCAATTCTATTTGCAAAACTTGCACTTCACACAAATATTTTTTAATCATAGTTACTATGTAAACCCAGATGCATCTTCAGACTAAAACTGTGTTGAGTCCTCCAAATAGATTTGCAAAACAAGGGTGAAAATTAGCCAAGCACATGGATGATGGCTTTTTATTAACTCATTAGTTTCCAAATCCCTTCTTTAATTAACCGCTGTTTTTTCCAAGTCAATTTCTGTCTTTTTAAGAAGATTTTTTTAAAAAGAAGACATTAAATACAATGAAGACATAATCTATGTAAATAAACAGCAAATAAGGATAACATAGTTGTGAAAATAGAGTCTGCTCTCTGCATCAAATGAGATGATGGTAAAGAGCTGAAGAAGCAGCCAATGTGCTTCCAAACTCATTCATTGCCAGAGATGCCCAGGGGGAGGAAAGAGGAGCTAAGGAAGGGAGAAAGCAGTGAGTGCCTAACATTAATAAGGATGGTCATTTTAATATTAGCAGCTAACATTTATTAAGGGCTTACTATGTAACAAGCATTGTTACATTCCATTTATTATTGTTAACATATCCCTTTTAAGAATAAAAAATAGGTTTGAAGAGCTTAAGTAATTTCCTGAAGGTCACACAGCCCACGGGTGACCTTGACAATCAGAATCCTGATGTTTGCAACTCCAAGCCTGAGCAGGTAACCTGCGCGACACTACCTCCTGACCAGTACTCTGCGCCACGTGCTAAGGAAACAGCTAAGTACAAATGGTATCGGTCCTGCGTCCCCAGGTCCTCAGGCACAGGGGGGGAGCGGCAGGGCCTGGGAGCGGGCTGAAGGCAGAATGCATCCCGCCCCTGTTCTACACTCTGACCCAATCCCGGGCCTTTAAAACCCAGTTAGATGTTAGATGCTGCTAAACTCTCAAATCTATATCGCATGCCCTACCTTTCCCCGGAGCTTCATACATACACTTAATTGCCTGCAAGACACCTGTGCTTGGATGTCTAGTGGCATCTCAACCGAGCATGTCTGAGAAAGAATTCTTGATTTTCTTGCATCAATTGCACTGGCCAGTCATTGAGGCTAAAAGCCTAGCAGCCGTCCTCAGCTCCACCCTTTCTCTAACGCCTCGCATTCAATTCGCAGGCACATTCCTCAGACACTCTGATTTACTCAGTACTCCACCTCCGGTCCCTACGCCCCATCCAGCTCTCCGCTAGCCCAGGCCAGTCGCCTCCTTGCTGGTCCCCGCTGGCCACCGTGTCCCCTCTACTGGGCCACCGTCTCCAGCCCAGGAGCGCCCAGCCTCTGTCGGGCACTGCGGAGGCCTCCCCCTGGCCCTGGGCCTCCACTCCTGCTCCTTCCCCTTCGGGGCCCCTCTGGTCTCCTCTCTAGCCCGCAGCCCAGGGATGTTTCAAGCATATAAATCAGATTCACATCACTTCCGTTGAAAGCCTTCTAGTGGCTGCCCATTAAAAACTCTCGGGCGAGATTAAGCCCAAGCCCCGCCATGGCCCACAGAGGCCCTGCCTGACCCACCTCCGGGGGCGCGCAGGCCTCAGCCCCCCTCGCCCTGCTCAGCTCCCTTCTCTCCTTCAGATCTGGGCTCAGAGGCCTCACGCCATGGGAAGTCCTCCTCCCTCTGTAACTCCCCACTTCTTCCCCGCCTTGCTTCTCTCCATGTCACTCGGCAGCAGCGATCGGTACATGTCTGTTTTAGTGTGTGCCTCCCCATGAGAAGAAAAGTTCCACGAGGAAAAGGACTGTTTTGTTCACACTGTATCCCCTCCATACAGGGCAGAGCTGAACACACAGCGAGTGATCAATAAAAATCTACTGACTGAATGCTGTTTCTCCAGGGTCCAGGAAAAGGCCTGGCACATAATTGGTACAAAAATATTTATTAAATGAAAATGAACATTGATACCAAAGGGTGTGTGGTAAGTAAGTGAGATCTGTCTGGAACCAGCCAGACTCACTTTTTCCCCAGCTTTGTTGAGGTAAAATTGGCAAAACTGTAATATATTTAAAATGTACAATGTGATGATTTGATATATGTGTATACATTGTGAAAGAATTCCCACCATTGCATTAACACATCCACCACCTCACATATTTACTTTTTTGCTTGTGAGACTATTTAAGTTCCATCCTTAGCAAATTATAATTACGTAATACAGTATTATCAACTATAGTCAACACATTAGATCCTCAGACCGTATGCATCTTTAAAAAATTTTTTTAATTTATTAGAGAGAGAGAGGGAGAGAAAGGGAGAGAGAGGAACATCGACTTGTTGATCAGCTTATTTGTGCACTCACTGGTTGACTCTTGTATGTGCTCTGACCAGGGATTGAAGTTACAACCCTGGGGTATCGGGACAACACTCTAACCAATGGTGCTTACTTGACCAGGGCCCAGGCCTTATTAACCTTATAAGTGAAAGTCTGTACCCTTTTACCAATCTTCCTTATTTCCCCCACCTCCAACTCCTGGCAACCATTTTTTGATTCTCTGTTTCTATGAGTTCAACTTTTTTTTTTTTAGATTTCACAGTATAAGTGATACTACGATGCAGCATCTGCCTTTCTCTGTCTGCTGTATTTTACTTAGCAAGGCCACTTTTAAAATCCTATTCAAGGGATAGTGGAGAGTCCAGGTGAGGGTGGGTGAGTAGGCCAAGAAACAGGCTCACTTTAAAATCCCATCTCTTGCAGTGTGGAAACTTCCAGAGAATCCAATCTAGCTAATTGATTCCTTCGTTAAAAATGGTGAGTTATGCCTGGCTGGGCGTGGCTCAGCAGTTGACCATCGACCTATGATCCAGGAGATCGTGGTTCGATTCCCAGTCAGGGCACATGCACAGGTTTCGGGCTCGATCCCCAGTGGGGGGCATGCAAGAGGCAGCCGATCAATGACTCTCATCATTGATGTTTCCATCTCTCTCTCCCTCTCCCTTCCTCTCTCTGAAATCAATCAAAATATATGAAAAAAAAAAAATGGTGAGTCAGGTCTTGCATTATGGAGGAGGGGGCAAAAATCTCCGTTCATCTAGACTGGCCTTTCATTTTAGTTCCCAGAACTGGCATTCCTGCCAAGTAGCGCCCAACCTGGGCCTAAACATCTCCAGTGCCTAAAAACTCACTAACACATTTCTTGAATGAGGCAGATGTAGCGTTGCCTGCTCCATCAATTCCCCAAAATCATATATTCCCCTTTGACAAATGCAGTGCTAACCCAATTCATAAAAGAAAGGAAAAGGAAAGCCAGTAATTTCAGAGCACTTATTACTTGCCAATAACTGCTAAATGCTTTATTCAGATTAGTTAATTCTCATAACCTTGGACGCAGAAATTATTATCTCCAATTTAGAGGTAATGCAATTAAAGTCTAAAGAGATGATGGGACTTGTCTAAAATTTAGTACCTGAACTGAAACAATTTCATGATTTTATAAAAAATAAAAATAAAAAATGAGATAAGAAAGTTAATACTAAGGGTACCAGCATGAAACTGTGTGGCACACTCAAACTAGCTAGTGCAGGAGGGGAGTTCAAAGAAGGTCTATTTTCAAAGGGGGGAGCAAAATGCAGGAAATCCAGGATGGGTAGACTGGTACCCAGAGGCTAGAGACCACCTGGAGGCAGGAAGGGGGAAAGGAATGGAGTGTTTACCAGACCCTAGAAGCTGAGGGGCTGTGTTGAGAGGGGCACTTTACAGCACCTAGGATTTCAATCAAGGGACACAGCCAGCCAGTATGACCCCTCAGTGAGGAAACTGGTGAAATAAGTACCTCAACATTACTGATAATTTTTTGGTGGTAGCCCTGATTAGCTGAACTGCAATTCAAAACACAGGCCAAGGGAGTCTGTTGATGTGATCAACACAGGTCAGCCTGGGGCAAAGTTGAAGACAGAGCAAAAGGGTAGAGGGGATCAGGAGGGACAGACGGAATATATCCTGCATACCCACTTAAAGAAGGTCACGGGAGGCTTTAAATGAACCTGAATTTGAATTACACTTCTTTGTCTAAATTACCACATTGTATGTTTTAACCTGCCAACTCTTGTTTTGTTTGCTATAATGCTTGAAACAAAAGATTATTTTTAAATGACTATTATTTTGCAATTACAGCCCAATTTAATGAAAATTATGTGCTTTTTTTCATATTAACTTCTCTGAAAATTTCTCTTTGGTACTTCATGAACATCCCATAGTTCTTTCAGAGCATTTATATATAGCCTTTTTTAATTGTTTCTCTAAAACAATTAGAATTTCATTATTAGATTTGAAATTTTAATATAGTCATTATAATGTCAAAGGAAACTTCTCTGAGACACATTCATATTTTCATATTAATGGAAATGCTGTTATAATGTTAATAGAAAAATGGGTTTAATCAATTATTTAATTCATTCATTAACTACATACTACCCCAAAACTCAAGGGGATGTAAAATAAACAACTCATTTAAAACAACAGAAAGATTGCGCTTTAGAAACTTTTAAGGTATACTCAATACCTTTAAATCATTTTAAGCTGGAATGACTGACCCATAGGAATGGAAAGAGTATGCCATGTGAAGAGAAGACAGCCCTTTGAGTTAGAGGGACTGGAGCAAAGTATTAGCTCTATAGTTTATTAGCTGTGTAATTTTTCAAGAATCTTAAAGTCTCTGAGTCTGTTTTTTTGTCTATGAAATGGGTGAAATAATATGTCTCTCACAGTGTTGTTTGAGGAGTGTGGTAATAAAATGCAAGGACTCTATGATTGTGCTCAGTACCTTGAAGATATTCTGGAAATATGAAGTATTATTTATTGATTTTTAGTCTTGAATAGGGCTGATTTCAGATACCCTTGCTTCCCTTCCCACTTAAGGAAGGACCTTCCTGCCTTCATCTCTCACACCCAGAACCCGAAACCAGCCCTAAGCAGGGCCTTTGCCTTCGCCCCTCTGGCCTGGGGCCTGCCCCACAGTCCTTCACTCCCTAAGACACAGGCACTGGCTGAGACAAGACGCCCACCTACAAATGTATTTCTCTATCTGAGCACAGGAAAGGAAACGTGGTCAAAGGTTTTTTTATGCCTCCAGCAGACAAGAAAGAAACCACTCCCCGATCCTGGAGCATCTGACACCCCAGGCCAGGGTAGACAGGCTGGAGAGAGGAGGCCCGAAACCTTCCCTCCAGAAAGGGTTTGACACAGTCTTTTCCCTAGGGACACTGGCAGCAAAGGAGCCTGGGTTTAGGGGCAGTGGTAGGTATCATCATTATTCCAATTTTAGAAGATTAACAGACAGATCAAAATCAATCCAGATTTTTTCAGGAGGAAGGCCGCAGGGCCAGCTGCCAATGATGCAAATGTCTAGGATGCGTTTGATGTAACTGAGAGTGTAACAAGATGATAGCAAACGTGCCATGTGGCGGAAGTACCCACTATATGGTTGGAAATAACAACTTGAGAAGACGTTGGGGTAGAAGTGTGTGAAGAAGAGAAGACGTCCATGCCTGAGCTACGACCGTTTTTCTAATTGGCTGGAGAGGGAAGGCAGGTCCTTAGCTTTAGGACCTACCTGAAGGTAGGGCGTCCGAGCTTCACTTTGCTGAGAGGTTGGCAGATTTGGGCCAATGCTGAAATTCTCAAGATAATAGAGCAGAGGCGAGGTCCTGCAACCAGGGGTCTTCCTGCTGCCCTCTTCTGCCAATGCAGCACTCAGACTCTTTTCTAGATTAAACTATTGAACAAATACTTACAGAACAGGAGATTAGAGGGTTTCCAAATCATTGGCTGGTTTGAGACAGCCACACATCTTAGTTGCCAGCTATTAAGTAATTGGGTTTGAGGCTATCATTCTGTTCCTTTTGACTCCAAATCCTAAGCTCTTTTCATTTACCTACTTTATATTTAAAAACAATTCAGAATCTTGAGGTAAAGAATGATGTTCTGAGGGTGGAAACTCAGGAAATGGAGAGAAAAAGATTTAGGAGGCAGGTCCAGAACAGGCTCGTTGGGCTAAATTTCTTCAGTTCACCTTGAGGTTTTGGTCAGTGACAGACCCATGTTTGTCTAGGAGAGAGGACCTTCCTGTCTTCCTTCATCCCAGTAACCTCACCAAACTTGTCTCTGACTTTCCAATTAATTCCTTGTGCCCCGTTTTCCTCATCCAAAACAAGGAAATTATGACAGTTTAGGGTTATTAAAAGGATTAGACTGGACTAAAGATTAGACTGACACCTGGCCGAGGCTTGAAGGTTGGGAAGCCCTGCATGAAGGACCCTCATTTTATTAAAAAACAACAACAACAAACAACAACAAAAATGCAAGAGCCACAGAGATGCTCTTTTCTGTATGGGCCCAAACCCCTACTTTTACCCCCATTTCTATTTTTTCCTGGTGATTCCTTGGGGACATCCTTTCCCCTGTAACTTGTTTTGGTTTTTAGTTAAAAAAAAAAAAAAAAAATTTAGACAAAACCGGTGTAAAGCATCTAGACTATTACCTGGACAATAAATGGCGGTTGCCATGATCAATTTTGTTGTTTCTGTTTCTAGTATCATCACCAGACCACCTTGCAATAGTCTATTTTAATATCTGTCTATCCTACTAGACTGTGAGCAACTGATGGGCATGGGGCCCACATCTGCTCCCCTCTGCATTCTCAGCACTCAGCACAGAGAGAGTCTCAAACACTTACTGAATGAAAGAATAAACAACTCTCTCTGAACACTGCTCTGGGCCCAAATGCTTGCAGCCACCTGAATGGTCCTTGAAGCTTACTCTGCAGAGGAGAGCGGCAAAGGAGAACCTTTGTAAAGATGACCTTTAGGTTTTGGCCCCATTTGAGTACCCTTTCCATCTTCCGCTCTTATTTTACAGGAAGAGAGATGGGATGAGACATCCAGGGAAAGGACATCCACATCCTGGAGAGCCTAGAAGCAATTTGCACCTCCACGAATTGCCCTGAGGAACTTAAATTGCAACTAATTATCACCAGTAATTAGAGATGCTCTTTAGAGAGGCAGAAATAGTGTCCCATAGAGATCACACCATGTTCCTCAAAGAGAAATTCAGGTGGGACAGATGTCACTCGCCCCCCAGCATCTACCCTGATGAGGGAGCTCTAGTCTGCCTCAGCGACTGACCCAGAGATTTACTGCCTGGATCCACAAAATAATGATGCATCTTGAAAGAATTCTGAAATTTTAAAAAGCCTTTTCTCACCAATATCTTACTAGATTCTCAGACCAGTCCTGTGACAGAAATAAGATTCATTCATTCTTTTACACCTACAATATGCAATTTATGATGACACACCGTAAAACACTTGCCTTTACAGATTGTAAAGACCCATGCAGGAAACAAGAAGTAAATATGTCACAGTCCTGTGTTATTAGAGCTATAATGAAAGTATAGGTAAATATGTTCATGTATATATGTACACACACACACACATATATATATACATACACCCCAATGTTATAGAAATGGTTATGTAACTAAGTAACTCGGAGGAGGTAGCATTTGACCATCACAGCAAACACACGGAGTCAGTAATATCTCCATTGTAAAAGTAAGGAAACAGAAACTCACAGAAGTTATATAACTTGCTCATGGTTACACAGGAAGTGGAGAAACCAAAACCTACGTCCTTCAACTTCAAATTCCTGGCTTGTTCTAAGAGAACACCTCTATTAAATATTGAACTTCCCTATTCAGCTTTCCTACAAATGGTTATCTAGCTTCTGCTTGAATATCTTTGGGGATAAAACGTTTATTACTTCATAAGGTATCTTATTTCATTGTAAGACAAAGCTCATTTTTAAAAATATTCTTCCTTAACAGAAACAGCAATGAGGAGGAAATATTGTGCTTAGAGCAGGAAGGGGGCTGGGCATAGCCGTGATGATATATAAGTTTGACTTTCCAGATCTGAGCTAGACAGGAAACAAGAGGTCTGGCTAAAGTGAAAAGGAAGCAATAGACCAAGAGTTGACGAGGCTTCGGAATGACCAGAATTCTCATGCACTGCTGGTAGGATCATCACTTGGTAGTATTGGCTGTATTTATAAGTGGAACATATATATGGCAGGCTGAATGAGGTCCTCCCCAATAATCCACATCCTGATCCCTGGAACCTGTAAATGTCACATTATATGCAAAGAAGACTTTGCAAATGTGATTAAGTTGGGAACCTTGAGATGAGAAGATTATCCTGGATTATCTGGGTGAGGCTGATACAATCTCAAGAGTTCTAGTAAGAGAAAAGGCAATGTAAAGACAAAAGCAAAGAGAGATTTGGAGGTGCTATGCTGCTGGCTTTGACGGGTGAAGGAGCCATAAGCCAATGGTTGCAAGGAATGTAGTTCTACAACCTAGAAAAAGTGAGGAAACAGATTTTTTTCCTGAAAATTTCAGAAGGAACCAGCCCTGACGACACCTTGATTTTAGCCCATAAGACTCA
Source organism: Miniopterus natalensis (assembly GCF_054644295.1). Taxonomy (NCBI): domain Eukaryota; kingdom Metazoa; phylum Chordata; class Mammalia; order Chiroptera; family Miniopteridae; genus Miniopterus; species Miniopterus natalensis. Next base: position 28,789,864 of record NC_142089.1, read on the forward strand.
TTTTGGACTCATTACCTCCAGCACTGTATGAGAATAAATTTGTATTGTTTTAGGCCACTAAGTTTGTGGTAATTTGTCACAGCAGCAACACGAAACCAATATTGTATGCGTGTTCAGTGACAGACTCTTACATACCCAACAGAGATACATACATATGTGCACCAAAAGACATTTACAATAATATTCGTACAATGCTATTTATAATATACAAAACTACAAAGTACCCAAATGCCATAAACAGTGTAATGGATAAACAAATTGTGGAACTAAGTCAGGATAGTAGTTACTGGGAATGGGGAGCACAAGGAGTGCTTCTGAGATGCTGGCGATGTTCTGTTTCTTGATCTGGGCGCTGGTTAACAAGTATGTTCAGACCGTGAAAATCATCCAACTATGTATTTGTAATATGTGCACTTTTATGCTTCCGAATTATACTTCAATAAAAAGCTTAAAAGCAAACCAAAGTTCTGATTCACTGATGTACCTAGACCCTCCAGGGGTCACCCATGAAGTTCACAAAAACAATGGTAACTTGAAAACTAAAACCCTTTAGCTTAAAGCAATTATTTAACACAGTCTGCTTCTCTTTAGGCTTGCATTAAAATCTTTTATGCCTGTTACTTAGGCACATTCTTATGGACCTCCTGACTCTGTGGACATACTGTTCCATCTGATCTCATGCGAGGCAGGAGATGTGGGCTTGAATTCTGGCTTTGTCACTGACTTGCTACAGTATGACAATCACTTCACTCTAAGATCATCTGTACAATGAGTAGCTATGGGTCTAACTATAACCTGTAGGAATTAAGCATAATATGTGAATACCCCCAGCCCTGCCCCATGCCTGGCCCACAGAGAAGACCAGCATGTATGTGTCATATCTAAACAGGGAGGAAGATTTCACCCGGAAATGCATGCGGAGGGGAGGGGAGGGGAGGGGAGGGGAGGGGAGGGGAGGGGAGGGGAGGGGAGGGGAGGGGAGGGGAGGGGAGGGGAGGGGAGGGGAGGGGAGGGGAGGGGAGGGGAGGGGAGGGGAGGGGAGGGGAGGGGAGGGGAGGGGATGAAGTTATGTCTAAGTCTTTGTTGTCTGGTCAGATGGAACAAGAAAGATACAAGATAGCACTGGGAAAGTTCCAGAGGTCGAGTTGCTTTAGGCCAGGACTATAAATCCTAAAATGTAAGAACAGATCAAATCTGAGGACAGAAAAATGCCATAGAATGTTCAGTTATCATATCGAAAGGGCAAAGGTATTGTCATCAATAGCTCAGGAAGCAGGGATTCCAAGAGGCATGTAAGGAACAGAGCACTGGATAGGCCAAGCGAAGGTTTCAGGACTCAGGCCCTGTACGGTCATCCAGGCCTGGAGTTCACGCCATCCTGGCACAGGATTAACAACATGAGGCAGACCGAAGACTTTAAAGGGGCACGACTGGACTGGAGAAGGGCTTAAGAAGGCTTCTCGTTAGCTAAACCTTCCCAAGTGAGGCTGGAGCTTGGCACACTGCCTCTCTCCCACAGATGGCTTTAGGCATTTGCAGATTAAAGAAAAGTTCAGAACTCTATTTTGATACCTGGCAATATGCTACCCAACAGTTTTCTGTTGTGTTCTATGACCTTTCTGCTGTGTGTCTGTTTCGCTACTGATTTTAATTACGGAATATAATTCCAGGTACGAGGATTCAGGCAGCTCCCTCCGGCGGGCCAAGTTCCTGCCAGAGCCTCCCAGAGGAAGGCAAAGGGGAAAATAGCGTGGCTTAGAGCAGCTATTCCTTACGAAGGACGCAATGGGTCCTTTCTATAGAAATGTCACTACTGTTGCTGGATGCTTCTCTGCCATCCCACTAAGCGTGAAGGGGGAATAAAACGTGTGAACAGAAATATTGCCCAGTTGCTGGGCTCATTTCAGCAAGAACAAAGGAACTTGCAAAGCAAGGCCTGAATCAGTTATATGGTGTGCCTATAATGTGAGGAAGGCAGCCAGTGTCCACAAAGTTCAGGTCTGAAAACAAGACTAGCTGATGGCACACATATACATTTTACCCTCTCGAGGCAAAGTGCACAGTGCAGAAAGTCAGGGAGTGTAAACCTGGAGACTTCAGTTCAGCCCTAGCTTTGCCATTAACTACCCATGGGACCTTAAGCAAGTCAGTTAACGTCTCAGGCCCTCAATCTCCTAAGCTGCAAAATAAGAGGATTTGATTCAATAACTGTCTCACTGTGCTAGACATTGTACTGTGTGGCCTCATTTAATCAGCAGAATGACTCTGCCAGGAAAACATTACCATCCAAGATCCTTGGGGCAGAAAGTGTCTCTAACTGCACTTATCGCCCCTTATTATAACTTATTTATGTAATGCCTGCCTCTCAGCCTAGATTGTGAGAGCTTCAGGGCCAAAGTGGGCTGGTTTAACCTTGTGTCCCTAGTGTCCAGGGACTATCAGAGTAACGTGCAGGCAAGAAGAACAAAGGTGGTTCTAGATTAAAGTCCAACTAACTGTTGACTTCACTCAAACACAACCCAGGATCAGAAAGTTGTGAGGAGGGCTCCCTGTGGCGTTGGCTTCTTTTGGTACCAGAGCAACAAGGCTCGCTCTCGCTCTGTCTCTGTCTCTGTCTCTGTCTCTTTCTCTGTCTCTTTCTCTTTCTCTTTCTTTCTCTTTCTCTCTCTCTCTCTCTCTCTCTCTCACACACACACACACACACACACACACACACATACACACACACTGCTATTCTAGAGTGTGAGCAGGAACAGCTCAGGGTTTGTTGGACAAGGACAGGACTGACAGTCTGATAGTGATGGGAACTGAGTACAGTCTTAAGGGACCTTGTTCATGGACCATGAAGCTGAAACTAAAATGGAGCTTAGCAGTCAGAATATTTAAGGAGTGCCCTGGGACAAGGAAGACACAAGCCTGCACTGGGGAAAGGGAGAGAAGAAGTAATAGATGGAGGGAAAGTGAACTGCGATGCAAGCCCAAGGACAGTCTCAGCTGTACTCTCAGGGAGCTCTATAGCTAGAATGACCTTTCAGAGTTGTCCCAAGTTGGGCCTCCACGGTCACTGAATGTGGAATCCCCAAGAAGGAGCATGACTTGGGGCTGGGCATCGCTCTGTAGCTAAAGCAATCCCTTACAGCTTACGGGCTTACAGCTGAAGGCTGTCTGTTGAGAGAATAAGGCTTCCTGCAAGAGGAATTTAGGTGATCCATCACAGTGTTCACCACAGATCTCAAGGTCACCAAGTGTGACTGGCAATAGGTCAAGAGGCATAAAGTTCTAGCAAGACTGGACAGCTGATAGAGAGGGAGAGGAGAACACATGCTAGGGAGAAAGTCAGGTGAGGCAGCCCAGGGTCTTGAAAGCTGCATGACGGGGCCAGAGATCAGAAGTTCAAGCTGGCAATGGCTTAAGTTCAGGGAGTCAGGCAATGTTCACAGAGTCAGGCAGGGCTCAACTGACATAGCAGACCGGCTTTATAGCCAGCAGCTAAGAGGGTTTCAGGAAAAAACACTAAGGAATTGGGAAAGAAGGAAACTACTATTTATTGAGTCCCTACTCTGTCTTTGGCATTTTTTGCATAGTTTATCTTCTTTAATCGTAATAATTCCAAGTTAAAATATTGTATTTTATCATGTTAAAGATAAGAATGTTGAGGCTTAGAAGATTTCAGTAAGATGTTTTAATCAGTATTGTTGTTTAGGAGAAGAGACAACTGTTGTTTAAGAGAAGCACCAGGCCCAGGGTAGTGAGAGCCCCCATTGTGTGAGCTGCTCAAGGCCCAGCAGAAGGAAGACTTAGAGGTTCTGTGTGAACTTGGGTGAGTAACCCATTTATAGGTCTCAGTTTTCTGATTATTCAAATGAAATAAATGACCTCTAAGATGCTTTTCAGTTCTAGACACCTATCAATATGTGAACCTAATGATATCAGCATGTTTCCAAATACGACTACTCTCTATAGAATAATGGCATGGGTTTTGGAGTCAGAGAGACCTGGGTTCAAATCCAAATCTTCACAATGTAAAATTTGTTAGGCGCATGTGTGTATGTGTGTGTGTGTGTTTGAGATGAGATATTTTAGAAACATCTAGAAAAGTATACGAGAAACAGTTCAGAGGATATTCTATTTTCAATGTAGGGCTTATCAAACAGTATTCCTTTGGGCTGCCCCCATAACAACAACTTGGTCCTTGTGACACATGAAGAAGAATGAAGAATTTCCATATTTTCCCATGAGAGGACTCAGCAGCTAACTGAAAATCTGGCTGGAGTTTGCTAGTGAGAGGTCCTCATGGCAGGGGCAGGCCACCTGAGATAGACCATGGGAGAGGCAATATGAGACTATGTCCTCCGGAGAGGATTTGAGGTCCTGACCAACTAAGGGAGGGAAGACGGGAGGGAGGGAGAGAGGGGAAAAAGAGAGAGAGAGAACACCGAGGGCGCCAGCAATAGGCTTCAACACTTTAACAGCAGATGATGCTATGGACTGGATGCTTGTGTTCTCTCAAAATTCACGTTAATTCCCAATATGATTATACTTGGAGGTGGGGCCTCTGGGAAGAAATTAAGTCATAAGATCAAGCCCTCATGAATGAGACCAGTGCCTTTAAAAGAAGAGACATGAGAGAGATAATCTCTCTCTCCACCATGGGAGCACACAGTGAGATGGTGGCCATCTAAGAACCAGGAGGCGGGTCCTCGCCAGGAGCTAAATCAGCTAACACCTTGATCTTGGACTTCTAGCCTCCAGACTGTGAGAAAAATCTGGTTTGTTGAAACCACTGAGTCTACAGTATTTGTCATAGCAGCCCCAGCTGACTAAAACAAATGCCCTCCAAAAGGCTGGTACACCTTGGTGGTCTTCTGTCTGAGGAACCACCCAAACCTGCCACCCCACAGCCAGCATGAAGGAGGATCCAGAGAATAACTTACGGATCCAAACCTCCAATGTCCCCTTCTCTCCACGAGCTCAGTACCACCAGATATTATTTTTGAAAGGAGGAGGAGAACAGGGGAGGAAAGCAGAAATTTGAGAGACCAGGCAATTTTACATAAGAGCAATGCATAAGTAAAGAAGCAGTTTGGTTACAGTACAGGATGAAATTAACTAGTTTGGAATAAAATTTAGTGTTACTATGATTTTTTTAAAGCTTCCCAGCACATGAGACCGCCTGAGGAAGACCAGAGCTATTTTACACACCGAAAGGAAGATACTACATTTTGTCTGTGTGGTGTGAATAAAATTTTGGGACCCACTATAATAACATACAATATTAACATTGGAATTTACAATATTACAGTATTGGGATTTGTATGTCTTGTACACTGCTGTATCTCTAATGCCAGTACAATTGGCGACACATGATAGGCTTTTACTAAGTATTTGCTGCATCAATTTAACGACTAAATGAAAGACTCCATTTTGAAAACTTAGCTTCATCACCCCGATATCAAATTTTTAGTATCAATTTATCCAGATCTTATCCATTCATTTATTTGTTCATGCATCCACTCATTTAACAAATAGTTATTGACCATTTGCTATGTGTTAGCCACTCTTCTAGATGCCTGGGATACATCAGTGGAAATCAAACATAGCAAAATCCCTGCCCTTCCATTCTGGAACGCGGGATTTTTCATAACAAGAAGTTTCTATACAGTTTAAACAAGAACAAAAGAAAGAAAACAGAAAAACAGATGGGGGGGGCTCTATTTAATAGAAGAACAGAGGCTTTTCTGTTGACTGTTCTTCTATTTAATAGAAGAACAGAGTGCCCTATTCCAGTCTCCAAGCCATCAGGGAAACTACTTTCTGCCAGTAGTTCTGCAAGTAGAGGGCCCAGTACAGCTCCCAGGGTGAGCACAGCTTCCTGGGAGGCCTCATCTCTCTGCATCCAGAATTACAGACAAAACAACAAATGATTTCTTAATAAAATACAGTCAGCAGAGATGGGAGTTGACGTAATTAACATAACATGAATTTTTAAAAATTCCAGTTGTGGGCTGCCAACAGGAGATAGGCCAGACGCAGAGACGGGTGAGAGCTGGGCAGAGGCGTGCTCCCTCTTCACTCCAGAGAATTTGCTAAGGCTCTAAACTTGGGTCTGGCGGGTGTAGGAAAGAGCACTAGACTAGAGGGCAGGAGAAATACACCAACTCTACATGGACTCACTGCACCGCCTTGAGCAAGTCCTACCCACTCTCTGGGCTCTTAGTTCCCTAACTGAAAAATGAGGAGATCGGGCTGGATATTCTTAAAGTTAAATTATCCTTTAGACCAGGGTTTTCTGAGCACACCATTAGAATTTTTAAACAGAGCCTTTGTTTTAAAAACAAACAAACCCTTACATAAAAGCCCTATCATCTTAAGCAATTAAAGCAGAAGTGTTCTAAGAGTAGAGAGGGGTATAGGGCAGATAAGAGCTCACTCTCCCTTCTCCCTTGGCAGAATCACCTTTTGCATCTCTTGATGGGCATTGGTGGGGGGAGGGCAGGGGAATCCCCAGTCATCTCAGCTACTACATTCCTCTTGCTCTCTGAGGAAATAGCTGTCACTGAAGCCACCACCCACCTGGTGAATCCGGCACTAGAGCCCACGTCCCCATTCAACTGGAAGGCCACTAGGGATCATCCCACCTTCCCTTCCCTGCCAATTGCCCTCAGTCACTGCAGCACGTCCACACCTCTGCTGGCATCTGTCCTCACCTGACCACTCCTCTCCAGTCCCACCAAGCTCTCACCTTCTCCTCCATTCTTTCCTCCCAAATCATGTTTACTTTGAACAATGGAATAATACCCATTTCATACAGTAGTTTTGTGAATTAAATAAATTAATATATGTCAATACTTAGTACAATGCCTGGTACATAAATATTATCTAAGTATTTATTATTATTAATGTTCATTTTATTGTTGCTAATAGTATTATTACATAGGTGCTAATAATGCCTTGCCTTATACTATGGTAAATCCCTAGATTCAGTCATTTTCCTTTACCCCCCAAGAGCCTTCATTTTTGCCTCACTCGCTCCTCTCCCCACAGCTTCTTCCTTCCAAGTGATTTCTCCTCCCGTGCCCTGGCTCTGTTCAGCATCATGCCTTTTACCGCAGCCTGTATCCTCAGCAAACAGGCAATGCCAGGCTCACGGCGAGTCTGTAATGTATACTTTCTGAACGAAGTCTTTAATGTATACTTTCTGAATGAATAAAAAGGGTCCTCAAGAATCTTTTCCTCCACTTCACCTCCCCCCATTGTCACCATCTTTCTCCCTCCCTCCCTCCCTCTCTCTCTCTCTCTCTCTCTCTCTCTCTCACACACACACACACACACACACACACACACACACACACACTAGGTTACCTACAATCTCAAATGTTCACATAATATTCTCCAGCTGCAACTTTCAGGCTAACTTGCTGAAACATTTACTTTACAATAATTCTTAGAAGTCCAATCCATTGATCCAGCTCCTTAATAGCCATCAGCTCCCTTCCTCCCATCCATGTCCAACATCGTAACTATGTCCTGACAAACACCTTCAATCCCCATGTCTCCAACCGTATTTTTTTCTCATGTGGCAAACCCAAACCCAGAATGATCTCTTCTCCCCACCCAAGACAGAACCCAAATAACTGGAGAAAACCATACATGTAGGTAGAACAAGTGCACTTTAAATTCCTGATATCAGTCCTCAAGTAGCTGTTACTATTGCTCAGCAGTCTAGAAGGTTAGTCTATTAGTAGATTTCTCATTTTTTTCCTCTGAAAACACTAATTCAGACCTTCTATCTTGTAGAAACCATTATTCTTTTCCCTGCCCACCATTCTTGGCAGATAATTTCATCTAATGCTTTCTATTTTAGAAACCATCAGACAGGAGCATCCTCGTATTACCACAAACAAAATCAGAAACATGCTTATGTCTCCTTCCATAATCCTGTTGCCATGGATGAAAGTGTCCTTCCTAACAAAAGCCCTCAGCATGTCCTCTGGGTCCCACGCCTCTCACCTGCTCAAGGACTGCACTCTTTCAGTCATCTCCTGTGTCTCCTAATAATCAATCATGCTTCTCCCCGGATCACTAGCATTGTAACAAATAACTGTGACCCCATGACTCCACACCCCATCGGCCAGCGGCTCCTCTTCTTGGCCAAACTGCTGCATACACATTCTGCCAGCACCCCCTATTCTTCAGTGCCATTCAGTTCACTCTGCTCTTCCTTTTCCTCCAACTTCTGGTCACTTATTTTCTGACTTCCCTGTGGGCCCCTTCTCGTCTGTCCAACCTCTAAATATTAAATTCCCTAGAGTTTGATCCCACGCCATCTTATTTTTTCTCCACCTTTCTTCTTAGGTTTTCCCATCCAAATATAGGCAATAAATATAATCTATATGCTAACAACTCTCAAATGTGTGTCTCTAGCCCAGACTTCTCCTCTGGCCTCCAGCCTTGTATATCCAAAAGCCTACTAGACGTCTTCCCTTAGAGATCTCACAGGTATCAAAAACTTGACATTTTCAAAATAAATATGCTGACTCCCCTATTTCACCCACATTACCCACCTTGCAAAATTCCCCAATGCAGCCAGTGGAGACAATCTCCAACTAGATGCCCAAGCCAGAAACCTGAACTCAACTTTGATTGCTCACTCTCTCTTCTTCCAGATATAATTGATTTTTCAATCTTTCATTCTACCGCCACCCATCCTAATTCAAACCACTATACACTATATCTCACTTCAGCAGCCTTCTTACTAATTCCCTCTATTCCACAGTAGTTCACAATGATATTTTATTCTCCACAGAAGCTAAAGTATTTAAAAAAAAAAAAAGCAGCACACCAGTTTGCCTAAATGTTACTCCCCCTCCCCAACTGCCTGCCCCACTAAAACGCCTTCAATGTCTTCCCTTCGCGTGACAAACAAAATTCAAATTTCTAACGTGGGTTTCAGTCCTGTTTGATTTCGCCCTGCCGCTCTCTCCGGGCCTCACCTGTCACAGTCCCCCTGCCGTTCCTTGAGTTCTGAGGTGTCTTTCCCACCGGCGGTTTCCCAGCACTGTCTTCTCCCTGCTCGGCCCGCTCTTTCCAGCTCTTCTCCTGCCCCTGCTCATCTTTCAAGCTTCAGGTTAAATGTCACCTCCTCAGAGAGGCCTCCTTTGTCTCTACCTTGTAAACATGGCTCATGCTGTTTCTAACACTAGAACTGGTGCCTGTGTTATATAGCTTGTCATAGTTTTCAGTTACATATGTATTTAACTGTTTGCTTGTAAGCTGTCTCTAACGTTAGACCGCAGGCTGTGAGGGACAACTAGGTGCTTCTTTACTAAACTATACTTGGCCTCCGCCTTAAAGCTGGGTCATCAAGAAATGGTTTTTAATAATGTTGAATAAACTCTAAGACTGCAAAGGATATATTTTGAAAGCTACTTAACTGAACTATGAGTTTCCTAAGGGCAGAGTGATGTGGTTTCTCTCTACTCTTTCAGCATTCAGCACAAGCAACGAGTAGGTTCTCAAGAAGGTTCTAGAACTAACTTGAGATGCATTCTAACCTTGAGCCCCACAGTTCAAACAATCTAATGTACCAACTTCACAATCCTGGCAACTGCCAAGCTCGACCTAGTTAAAGTTTAAGGCCTCTCAGAGAGGCAACACATAAACTGTAGAGACGGCCTGGGACTTACATTCATTAAGACATGCTTGGAATCCCAGGTTTTCCTCTTAGTAGCCAATACCTGAAGTAATTAGTTAAAGTCCAAAAGTCTGTTTTCTAGAATATAATATAGCTACAGATAAAGAGTTATATTGAAGATTAATTGAGATAATACATATGAAATAACAAACATGTAGTTGACTTACAATAAATGTTATCTCCCCTCTTAGCATGTGAAAAGAAGCCCCATTTGGGCTGGACGTGCTCTTGGATAACTCTCCAGATTTTACTCCTGGGGACTTGTGTATGGTCACACAAAATATCAGTGTGAAAGCTGAAATTAGCATGCATATCTTTTCTCTGTATTAATTTTCTTATTCTATTGAAAAGAGGCTATTATAATACCTTATGGTATGGCTTTAGGGGGGAAAGTACTATTTCAGACCTGCTCTAGAAGATAACCTTGAAAATCTGGGGATAAGCAGATTTCTTAACGGCAGATTTCTTAACAGCCCATATCCCAGAGCTATTATCTATTCCAGTTTGGTCAACAAATACCTATTGGATACTTACTGTGCTTGGGCTGAGGTGAATGAGACTTCAGATGCAAATTCTTACAAAAATTGTTATATTTTTAAGCCAGGCAAATCACACGCTATTCAACACAAAGCTCATGGTCTATTCTAAGACATACATTTCCCCCCCATTTAAAATCTCTGCCATCCAGATACAGGTTACAATTTCCATCCCAGTCAGGACTCTTAATTTCCTCAGTACACACATCTGAACTTGCTAAATGTGTCAGCGGCTTGGGAGAAAATCCCAAGATGACAATGGACATCCTGAAGAAAGGCTGCAGCAACCACGTTCTTGAAGACAAAAAAGCTGCTACTGTGCGGAAAGTCTTATCTACTGAAAACTCTGAGTCAAAAGTAGCCCAGAAGGGCTGGATCTTGAATGTTTTCAAAGTACTTTAACGCTTTATTTGCGTGTGTTTCTTCAATTATTGCACGAGAGAGATCTATGATAAAAATCCCTTTATAAATATGTTTAAAAGAGGTCTTTCAGCAAATATAAAAGTTTGATGTAATCAGAAAGCATCATGTCAGAGTTTAATTGGCAATAGTTTTCTTCCTTAGTAGTACATAAAGCCATGGTGTGTCTTACAGTCGACAGCTTCTTAAATTTGATGAAATGTGGTAAGTCACACCACGTAAAATGCTGCAGGCTATGTAACACTATCTAAGAGGAATACTTCAATCACATTAATCTTATACTGATTAACAACAATTTAGATTGTGACTCTATTAAAATATTATTAACCCATCTATTGAACACTATATATGGTTAGTTATAGTATGGTAGTTAAAAGTAAGAACTCTGGAATCTACCTCACCTACAATTCAATCCTGACTCCCACATTTATCAACACTGTGACCTTAGAACACTTACTTAAAGTTTCTGATTCTCAGTTTTTTTATTTTTCAAAATGAGTGAAATAATAATACTTATCTTTTAAAGTTTGTTGTAAGGATTCAATGAGATTATTCAAATAATGAAATTAGCAGTATGTGGCTCTTAGAAATGGCTCAATGTCCGTTAACCACTGCAATATTATTATTACTATTATTATTATTATAGCAATATTATATTACTTGATCTTTACAATATCCATTTGAGATTATCTCTAATTTACAGATGAGGAGGTCGATTCCTAGAAACCTTTTGTTGAAAAAGGGTTACACAGACCACTGATTATTTAGAAAACTTGAGTTAGTAAATTATACCAGTTAATTGTCAATTGCTCACGCTTAAGATCTTTGCCACTCAGTATTTATAAAAAGTTCAGTTGACAGGGGAAAAATAATCAGAAATACTGTAAAGAGTATGTAGTTCATCTGCTCCTTGAGAAACTCTAAAATGTATCTTTGAATCAAGCCAGGGCACAAGAGATCACTATTTTGGTCTCTCATAGGGTTGCTTTTATCAATGTGTCAGAGAGATAACAAAGGATTACACTGAGATGTTATAAGAAATAGCCTTATGAAACCTTTTCCTTGCTGTTAAGGATGTGTCTGTGAACATTGTTTATCACGTTGTAAACTATATTCTTTAAAGACTGCCTACCCTCTTCCCCTCCCCTGGGTCTCTCAGTGTCAGTAAAAGCTGTGTTTGACCTAAGAAACTGAACTGAGATTTGAAATGGATAGTGTGAGCCATGTGTCTGATCTTGTATCTCTCCTTGCCCTGGTTACTAGAAAATTAAAAATCAGGTTTATTACTCAACCCCAACAAATGCGGGTATAACCTTACTCCTGGAGTCCTCTTTTGGACTCCTCTCATTTTGCCAGAAGGGAGAGTTTGTGAGATGGCTCTAAAATGGGGAAGAGCCTAGTGTCTCTGGGCACTGACACAAGACCAAGTAGCTGGATCATTTCTAGAGTTGCTAGAGATGAAGCAGGAAATATAGACATGCCAGCTGGGGGGCCCGGAGGGCAATGATAAGCTCTGCATTTTTATAATTTACTCCAAGGAATTTATGCAAATTAAATATAGTAAAAGAAGTCAGCAAAAAATATTCAAGTAAATACTAGACATGTATCTTAATTCTATAGTTTTCTATGGGAAAAAATGAATTAAACTACCTTGCCTTACCTTCAATCTTGCTCTATCTGGTTTGTGATGAAGAGTCCTCTACAATCAGCATAATGTAGAACAGAAGAGTGAAGGTCAAATGATACCACATAGAGCAAGATTCTAACAAGAATAGTTTAAACACACTTTGAAATGAAATTTTTTTGCCAGCATCTGCCTGGCTGGAGCCCTGCCCAATTGTCCACCAGCTGCTGTTGAAAATCCACCCTCATGAGCATGCTGTATGTGTCAGCTCTGACCACGGCACTGCTTTATAAGCAATTTGGAGACCTTAGAAAGGCAGCAGGCTGATGAAGCTCCCTGAAGAACAGGATCTGGGTTTGAAACCAACTCTGCCACTTACTAGCTGTGTGAACTCAGGTAAGTCGTCCCTCTGAAACTTGTTTCCTCATGGATCACATGGGGATAATGGCACTGTTATTCTTACCACACAGGGTTGGTAAGATTCACCGTAGATAAAATAAATAGAAATAACACTGATGAAGAAACCAGGAAAGCTGACTGTTCTTCTGTCTGAGCTTTAGTTTCTATGAAATGAGGCAGTTGGATTAGAAAGTCCCAGGAGCAAATCACCTTCCAACAGGACAGTTGCACAAAAGGAAAAAAAAAAAAACCCACACAGCTGGATGTGAGAAATCATCAGAGAATGGGTGCCTGCCTGGCTCACAGGTATGGTTGCCAGGAGTTTTCCTGACAACTGTGGGTCAGCCCACAAGAGCCCAAGGTTTGTTTGTGGTCAGCAGGTGACTTGGCATACAGATCAACTTGAAAGGCAAGCATTTCACAGTGTGAATGTGAAAAGTAATTTTTAACTAATCCATAAAAGTCAAAGTATACCAAAAAAATAATAACACGGGCATTTAATCCTTCGATGTTCAAATACATCTACAATACATGTCCAGAAAACAGCATATTTTGGTGCATTTTCTGGAAAATACATAAAAAGGGCCTATTTTGGAGAATTTAGATACCTGAAGTAATAGAGTATTTATTTGGCCCTTTCATGTGTAGATGCTTACTGTGCATATCATTTAGTCTTCATAATAAGACAGACAAGTATGGCTTAATGTCTCCATTTTATAGATGGGGAAATGATACTAAAAATGTTTGAATAATTTGCCCATAGTCGTACAGCCAGCAAGTGCTGAAATGAGATATAAAGCATAGATCATTGGCTTCAGACTCCACACTTTGAATCCTTTCTCATAAACCAGGCGGCCTCCCCAGGAGAACTAGAGCTGTGTCATCAACCAGATCAAGCGTACATGGAGCAGAATTAGACTGACTCTGCAGACAGCCTAAGCAGCTGAGATATGGCGGCTTCCACACTGGAAAGGAAAGAAGAGTAAAAGAGGGCAATACAAAAAACTGATAAAAATAAAAGTAACAGAAAATTGATGGGTGGGCTTTCATAGATTAAAAATTACTTTCCTATCCATGAACTCATTCGTTCATCACAATTACCTTGTGAAGTGAGTAATACCATCTCCATTTTTAAATGAGGAAACAGGCTCAGAGAGAGTAGCTGACTTTCCCGAGGTCACCCAGATACTGAGTGAGAGTTTAAGCCCAAGTCTGTCTTTCTTCCAAGTTCCAAGTCCCTGTCCTTTTCAGCACACCAAGTCAACTAGCTCTACTCTTATGGCCTGGACAATGTTACTTTGTAGAGAGATAATTTTTCCCCTAGGTTTTCACTAGAAAACAGCTCCTCATTCATAAAGTACAAAAAAATTAGCCCCTTTTGAGTTCTGCCCCAAATTTCAACATGGTGTGTGTGTGTGTGGTGGTGGTTGTGTGTGTGGCTGTGGGTTCCCTGCACCAACAAGCAATTCCCAGGCGCCAGCAGGGAATCCTACAGTTCAGCTCAGTGCTAACACTGCCCACGCAGAGGGAACATCCGATTACACAGGCTGGAGGCTCAGTCCCATCAGGGGCAGCCCCTGCCCCGGCTTCAGAAGCCAGCCTCAAGCCCAGGTTGTTACCTGTACTTCTGACCAACCGGCTATAAATCGGAGGTTCCCACAACCCCATCCTTGGGTTCAACGAATTTGCTAGAGCAGCTTGCAGAGCACAGAAAAACACTTTATCTATTAAATTACCAGTTTACTATTAAAGGATATAAATTAGGAACAGCCATATGGAAGAGATGCATAGGGCAAACTATGTGGGAAGGAGCATGGAGCCTCCATGTCCTCTCCACGTGGGCACACCATTCTCCCCGTATCTCCACGTGTCCACCAACCTGAAAGCTCTCCGAACCCTGTCCTGTTGTTTTTTTATGGAGAATTCATCACAAAGGCATAATTAATTAAACCACTGGCCATTGTAAAATGAACTCAGTCTCCAGCCTCTCTCCCTTTCCTGGAGATGTGTGCCCCTGTGTGTGTGCCCCATGTAGTTGGTTCTAGGGCAACCAGCATCCTTAGGTTTCCTCAGGGCTTTCCAAAAGTCACTTCATTAATATAATAAAGTTTTTATCACAGGAAATTCCAAGGGTTTTAGGAGGTGATGAAAAAATACAAGTTTAGACAACTATTAATTTGCCCTACGTTACATACATAATAAAATGGCAGGGTCAAATAATATTCTTGGCACATTCTGCACAGTATAATCAAGATCTGTCTTGGAGGATTGGTATCAATGTTATCCAGTCCACCCTTTCTTAATTATGCCATGGTGCCTCTTTTGATATATTGTAAAATGACTTGCCCAAGGTTGCTTACCTGTCTTCCCTAAGGGGATTTTCTCAATTTTATCTTTATATCTTAGAACCCTGTAAAGAATTTAGAGATTGCCAGTGATTGTTGACATTTCACAAACTGAACTGAAATTCAGCTCTACTATAGAGTCTGATGTTAAAGATTCTGGATTTATATGATCTTAGCTAGGATAGATCACATTCAAAGACACATCTAGCCATGATGTAATGATTAAAACCTGATTGGCCATATTGTTTTAAACAACTAAAAAACTGAACAAAATCTATTAAAAATTAATTTTCAAATATTGGGTAATAGGGAATGTAGGATTCTAATACCTAAAATAAGGGAAAAAAGTGAGGTGAGACTTGTAATTAACTAGGTTTTTCACTTGGAGGCATATTTTGGATATGGAGAAGGGAGGAGATACAAAGCACAGCCTAATGATACATTAGAAGATGGAGACCAGAGTCCAGAGATTCTGAGGGGATGAAGGATAGTCCTTGAGAGGAGGACACCTTGCAGGAAAAGTGCTTCAGAAATTTGCATAGTGGTGCCCTGGAGACGTTGCTGTCTCCAAATATAAATGTAAGGGTAAAACTCCATGAGGACAGGACAAGAGCAACTAGAGAGAGCTGTGAGTTGAATGATTTCCAGAGATCATAGAAGAATTAGGAATTGTTCATGTTCCAAGAGTGGAGAGTCCCCATTGATCTCCTGGGTCATTCAGTAAATACCCCAGAAGGGCCAGGCCTTAGAAACAAAGCTAAACTATTCCTAGAGTAAAGCCACTCCAGATCCTCTTTGAAATATCTTAAAAACAAACTTCAAAAGGATCAGACTAAACTGCAAGAAAGTCAATTTCTGACCAAAACAAAACCCAAGTCTTTAAAGAAAGACAACAAGGTACAAACACACAACAATGTTAAATCCACAATGACCAGCAGGAAATCAAAAATTAAAGAAATATCAAGAAGCAGGGAAATGTGGCCAATATTCAGGAGAAAAATAAGTCAATAAAACAAACCCATAAATTGTAGGTATAATAAAATTAGCATATAATAACATTAAAAGAGCAATTATAACTATATTAAGTATTTAAAGGAAAAAGTTATAATGAGGAGACAAATAGAAGATATAAAAAATCAAATGCAACTTCTAGAGATGAAAAATACAAACCTAAAATGAAAATTCACTGGATAGAATTAATCTCAGATTAGATACTGCACAAGTAAAGATTAAAAGCTTGAATACATCACAACAAAAATTATTCAAAATGAAACATAAAGATTAAAAAAAAGAGAAAAAATTATGAGTCTCAATGACCAATGGGACAATACTAAATAGTCTAATATATGTGCAACTGGAGTCACAGGAGGAGCAGAGAAAGGACAAAAATAATATTTCTATTTGAAGAAACAGTGGCTAAAAATTCCCAAATTTGATGAAAAATATAAACCTATAGATTTAGATCCATGAAGCTCAATGAACACCAAGTAGAATACTACCCAAGACACATTATAATAAACTGTGTGCAAACCAGCATAAAGAGAAAAATCTTAAAGTCAGCAAGGTAAGGGCGGAAGAGATAATACTATATAAAGAGAAACAAAGATAAAAATGCCTGCAGAAATCTCATCAAAACCTTGCAAGCCAGTAGACAGCTGAATGGTATTTAGAGTGCTGAAACTGTCAACTTAAAATTACAGCAAAAATATGTTTTATTATTTCATTTATATTAAGCTCTAGAAATGATAAACCTAATCTATAATGGACGAATGCAGATCAGTGGTAGCCTGAGTCAAGGGTCAGAGATGAAGGGAAGAGGCAGAAGAGAACCTTTGGGGGCAATGGAAATATTCCATCTTGATTGTGGTGGTGGTTCCATTGGTGTATAAATTTGTTAGTACTCATTGATCTCCACCCTCAAAATGTGTCTAGTTTACTGTACATAAATGATACATCAATACAGTTGATTTTATTTAAAAGGACAACGTTCTTATGGAACTTTGCTCTTACGGAGCAAATACTTAGAAACAATGTAAATGCATAAAAATGGATTTATTTTAAATAAGTTATATGTGTATGATGAAATACTTTGTTTCCATCAAAACAGTCTTTTGAAAACTGTAATGATATAGAAAATATATGTGATATATTGCTATATGAAAACAACTGTTAAAAAAACAATAAAAGGGCAGAGCACTTTTATGATCTCAATTTTATAAAATGAACGAGACACACACAGCACATGCATGTACACAGAGTGAGTGAAATAAACCCTAATTTTAATAGTGGTGGCCCCTGAATTGTGCAATTTCAGGCGATTTCTTTTGTTTTATCTTTAAGCTTTTCTATACTTTAGAATATAAATCTTCTACAGTGAACACATATTACTTTATGACCAGACAAATTAACAGTAATGGTGAAAAAGTCATAGTCAAAACTGTAACAAAATATTTTTAACCCAAAGCAATTTTTAAAAAAAGACCCCGAGTTTAAATTTTCATATGATCTCTCGTAAGGGTAAACACACAGGAAAAAACATCAACAAACGCTCTGTCTTGGAAAGTAAGAAAATCTTGTTTCATCGATAAACATAAGTGAAGACAATTTAAAAAGGAACAGTTACTAGGTGCCAGGCATTTCACTTGCTTGAACCCATTTGGCACAATAACTCTTAAAACTAAGTTTCACTGTCCTCATTTTAAAGATGGGGAAAGTGTTGGAAGACATTAAGGACTTTGCTTAAGCCCAGAATTCACCTGTAGATCTTTCCAACCGTCAAGCTGTACCTTGTGTTCATTATGTGTTGCTGTTCCCAGAGTTAACAGGTATTAAACTAGAGAATTTGCTTTCTGAAAGTAACCAGGGACCAATTTAAAAATCTCTAAAAATAATGCATCAGAAAAATGGTGCTGTGAAACTGTTTTAGATTTCTTGCTAGCAAATAACAACTGCAGGCTCTTAAGAAGAAAACTGCACGAAAATTATAGATTCCTTTCAATAAGTCAGTTTTTAATATCTCTAAGCACTAGGCCATTTAATTTGAATTTGGCTGTTGTGACAAATACAATAAATTAACTTGTGGAATTAATCATTTTGTTTTTAATGAAAACATATAAATACAGAAGCTTTGCTATGTCTATACATATGGCTGGGAGGGATAATGGTTTATGTTGAAAAAACACTACTCTGCAGGAATTTCTATTGCTGTTTATGCTATAATTCAATTTGTTCTATTTAAGTACAAAAATATGCTAGTACTTCAGACAATTGGTCCACTACTGAGGTTCACCGCAGATTAAAACAACAACCCTTTTCACTTCATAAAAGCAAAATCGATAATCTAATTTTGTCTCCCAAATAGTTTGTGGCACTAAAAGCAGAGAGAATACTTCAAACTGGAGCGATTCAGTGAAACGGAATTGACAAATATTTACTTGTAACTTGATATGTATCCAGCAGGCTGCCAGATGTTTTATATTTACCATCTCATTTTTTCCTAATAAAGTCCCCATTTATTAGATCATGATATTAATGATCAGAGGCATTACATAATTTCATTCAAGGTCACACAGCTAAGAAATAACAGAAGACTTTGAATCCAGATCTACCTGGATCTATATCTCATCCTATTAACATGACACTAAACCATCTCTGATATTAACCATATGGTAGAGACTAAATTATACTTGTGATAAATGTAATGACAGAAGTTTATACAAAATGATGATGAAACACAGAAATGAGGGATGTTGGTGTGGGAACACCAGGAGGACTCCCTAACGGGGGTGACTTTTAAAGGGTCTGTGTAATCACTGGTTTCAGGATGTGATTGTATTACCCTCTTCTACAGTAGAGACTGCGATCTTAATTTTGTACAAAGTAACTGGTACTCAGGTTAATAATCATGATACTGATGTTGATACTTATAGTCATGATTTTCCAATGAATTGAGAACCAAAATCCAGATCCCTACCCTCAGGCCAGTGGAGTAGCTCTCAAGGTCACAGAGTAGCTACATAGGAGGTGATGAGCTAAATGACAGAGTGAGTGGGTGGTCAGAAGATGTTAGAATTGGGCATCTTCAGGGCACTTGGTAATAAGAGAATCACACAGAATCTCAAAGTTTCAGAAAGAGATCTCCTAGCATTTGGACATTTATACCAACACCTATAAAATCACTAATTTAGGGCATTTTTGGACAGGTTGAAAGTAAGAGCTACTAAAAGAAAAGCACAGAGAATGTGCTCGGAGTCCTACAGGTGAGAGAGGGGGGCCTGAGGCTGCCTAGAAGAAATGGCACTTGAGCAGAGTCTTGAACAAGAAGGAAGATTTGCACCCCCGAAGCAATGGAGCAGGCGGGGCTTCTGCACCAAGTGAAGAACGCGCTTAAAGGCACCAATCAGAAGGTGCGAAGCTCCAGGGGTGGAGAGGGCTTAGGCTGTACGGGGGAGAGCGGGGGGAGGGAAAACTTACCCTAACGTATCAGAGCCAGATCTTTGAGAGTCTTGTATGCCAGGCAAGGCGTTTATATCTTTCTCTGCTAGATGATGAACCAAGTCAAAAGAAAGAAATACTGCAAACAGACCCTTTACGGGGCAGGCAGAGGGAGAACCACAGGAGGGATAGCTGGAGACAGGCTTTGAATAAACTAACAGACAAAAGCATGTTAAGAGCTATGGAGTGGTCAAGTCACCAAAATCATGGCCTAATTAAAATATCAGTTCTCTTCCTTCAACTCCCACCTCCTTTGTCCTTTCCTTCCACTGTCAAAATACTTTTAAAAAGTAATCCACATTAACTATTGCTGCATCTTTGATGCTCATTTACTCCTTAGCACAAGACAGTCTGACTTCCTTTCGTACCATGTCACTGAACTGGCTCTAAAAACATCACTGTGGTCTCCTGGTTGTCAGAGGTAACGGCTGTCCTCAGCCCACGTGACCTTGATACCATGGTGGCACTGTTGACCTAATTTATATCTTGAGCTCAAACCTCTTTCTCTATCGCTTGACTCAAATATCCAACTGCCTCCTCAACATTTCCACTTGGATTCTAATAAGCACCGCAAACTTAACATGCCCCAAACTGAACTTCTGATCTCACCTCCACGAACCTGCTCCATGGATAGTCTTTCCCATTTCAGGTGATGGCAATGCCACCCTTCTAACTAGGAGCAAAGGTCTTGCATCACCTTGACTCCTCTATCTTTACTACACATCCAATCCTTTAAGAGCTGCTACTGGGCTTGCTTTAAAATAAATCCAATGAACAACCCACTGCTGCCACTCTGGGTCAAGTCACCACCATTTCTTGCCTAGATAACAGAAAGAGCTTCAAAACTGGTTTCCTCACGTGTAGCCCTATAGTCTATTATCAGCATTGCAATCAGAGCAATCTGTCCAAAAGAAACGGTTTCTGAAACCTAGTCAGGTGAGCTAGGCCAGAGCAGGTAATTTCCAGGGAGGAACTATGGCTATCTGCACTGGATACTTGGAGGATGGGGCTCAGGAACAGCCATATTTGTTGGCTGGCCATTTATAGAAACACTTTTTAAGCACAATAATTCATGTCATTCTCACAACCATTTTGGGATCCAGGAGTTATCATTTGTGTTTTACGGGTGAGCAAACAGGCTCATGAAGTGGCATCATTCACTCATTTATTCATCCACTTATACATCCATTCTCTTACTATTTATCGAGAGCCTGCTATGTGCCAGGCTCTACAACTAACCCAGAGCTCCTTAGCCAGTCCTGGTAGATCGGAAATGAAAATTCCAGGCTGCTCTCTTTAAGTTCAAGGATCTTTCCCTCTCCATACAGCTGCATAGGAGATGTCTGATGAGTGAGGACCTTTCTGAGTTTTCTGTGAGTGAAAATCATGTGAGGAAATGACACAGATATTTACACTTGAAAAGCAATTACAGTACTTTATGTACAATAACTGGCTCTTAATACATGTGTTAAATGAATAGATGGGTGGATGAGTGTGAGCATGGCAATGTTACTGCTCTTCCTATCCCACAGGGCCACAGTTCATTGTGAGGGTCAGATGATACTGAGGTGTTGTTCCTTTAAATCCTCTTTGGAAATAGGTTGTGATGCATCAGGCTGAGTTAGATCCACTTCTCTAATGAGCAATGACACTTGATTACAAGTTATGAACCTATCTGCTGGGTTTTCTTATCCTTATCTGAGGATATGTTAATTGATTTTAGAGAGAGGAAGAGAGAGATCGATGTGAGAGAGAAACATCCATCAGTTGCCTCTGTACACACCCTGACCAGGGATCGAACCTGCAACCCAGGTATGTGCCCTGGCTGGGAATCAATCCACAACATTTTGGCGCACAGGATAGTGCTCCAACCAACTGAGCCACCGGCCAGGGTGAGGCTAACACATTTTATAGTGTGCTACTTTCTTGACTGAATGTTTGGTATCATAAGCTATTCAGATAACAATAAAGCAATAACAGGTAAAACTTTATAATTGATTTGGTACTTTCCCATATATTTCCTACTTTACTTTTACAACAGCACTACAAACACAATATACAGAAGAGGAAACCAAGCCTGGAGTGTCCCAGATGTGTAGAATTGCCCAAGGTCCCAGAGCAGGCAAGTTCTCAAGTAGGCTCTTCTCTAGGCTCAACATCTCTGGCTCCTTCACCCTCATTTTCACACCCTTCTCTCAGACTGACCTGTCCCAGGAAAGCTCCATGACCCTCTTAAGACGGTCTGCAACTGCACCCATCACACCAGGACAGGCCAGTACAGAAGAACATGGCTCTCCAACTTGCACAAATTTCCAAAAGGAGATCATTTGTCATCTTAAAAAAAAAAAAGCTCCAGGGACTCGAGACTCCAGGGACATGATTGGTGAGGAACCAAGCCAGCTAATAGAATATTTGACAAAACCCAACTGCTGGTGATTCTCAAGTTACAAAGACAAGGACATCTTGAATGTGCCCATTGGCCTGCATGCATTGCGGTAGGTGTAGGTTCGGCAGCCACTGCCAGGGCGATCTGACATGCACCCAAACCTTTTTTTTCCCTTTTATTTTATTTTTCTACTTAGAGTTGAGTCCTCTTTCTTTGGCAGGGTTTGAAGCCATGTGACTGGCACTACTCTGGCAAGTACTATAAATGCAATGGGATTGTGCCTGCGGGAAATTGTCATCACGTAAAACTAGGGCTAAATATTTATATTCCTACTTGAGGCTTTTAAAGGTGAATACCATTTCTGAGAGTTAAGAAACAGCTTTAATTACTGAGATAGAAAGTCAAGGGAGAAACACGGTTTTAATGAAGATTATATTTAAACACAACAGAAATGCATAGTAACATTTACTGGTATTAAAAAAAGGGAGAGTATTATTAATTTCGCTCTACTTAGATTCAGTTATATCCAGTTTAACAAACATTTCTTCTTAAATTGCATTTCTTCTTAAGTATAAATTGCATTTCTACTTAAGTATAAATACCATCCTGTGATTAAATCAAAAGAATTGGAGACTGAGAAGTAACACATCTAATTCATTCATTCTTTTATTTATTCATTCATTCAACAAATATTTATTGAGCATAGACTCTGGAACCAAAGTCTGGGTATAAATCAGATATCTGTCACTTAATAGCCCTAAGCTATTATTTTTAGTTATTATTTTTATTACTACCACATACTAGAGACTTTCCTAGATCCTTGGGAGACAAGTAGTGAAGGAGTAAAGGTTCGCACTCTCATGGAGCTTGAATTCAAGCTGTTTCTGTTTCCTGTTTTGCTGTCAGACTACCGGCTGCTGCTCCTGTGGCTGTTAATCTACTTGCTATGGCAGCCCTTTATCTTTTCTGTTTTCCTTCATATATTTCACTGTGGACTGTGAAGGCAGCCAAGAAAGCTAATTAGAAATATGTCTAAAGCAAGAATCAACAGACACTGAGAATCTGAGGATGCTCCGGAGGACCTAAGAGGAGATACCACGGTGCTTATCCCTGCAGAAACAGAGGTGGCAAGACACAGGCAGGCAACAATTAGGTAATAATACGAGACAGTTTCTTGAGCTCAAACCAGAATGCCATGGAGCTCCCACCCAGTGTCAAATTCCTGCCCTGTTTTAAAGTAGACAGTTATTTCACTTAAATTTTTAATAATCTCCTACTATGTACTAGGCCCTTTACCAGATGCTGGGAATTAAAAAGAACAGATTAATGTTGTTATCCTCAAGAAAGATACATAAACAAGTATAGTATGGGTCTGACTGTGATAATGCCAGAAAAGAAGTACAAGCTGCTATGGAAAAAGAGTAACGAGTTCATTTATTTAACAAAGAATTAGTGAGCGCCAACTACGCATCAGCACTGTGTCAGGTGCTGGCAACACAGTAGTGAATTAAACAGACAAGACATAAAGCTTACATTCCAGTGGAGTAAGACAGAAAATTGATTTTAATAAGAAAAATAAAACAGATAAGTTCGGATGGTGATAAATACTATGAATAAAATGAGACCTAATGATTGCACGGTGATACTTAGGTTTGGGGTTCTGCTACTCTGACTGAGCAGTCGGGGGAGACTTCTGTGAGGAGCTTGCTGTTGAGCTGAGGGAAATATTAGAGAAAAGTCATGTGAAGATCAGGATGAGCGTGCTCTGCTCTTTGCCTCAGAGAGCTGACCTGTACGTATCGAGTTGAATCTTACGGAATTGCTTATTTTGGCAACTGGTTCAACCTACTACATAAAAAGGGTTCTCTTGCCAGCTAACTTCCAGGTTGAGTTTAGACAACAGAGAGCCCCAGAAGGAGATGGGAAGGAGAGCGGAGACAATTGTTTGTCTCGTTATTTCCCTGGGTCATTCCTCATGGGGTCATCTTCAACGAGTCGTGTCCCTTCATCTACCTTTCTCAGCTCCTGGCAGGTGGCCCTTCCAAAAGCACTCTCCTGTTTCGGAGTCTGATAACCAACAGCTCCCTCTGCCTCCTCAGGTGTGGGAGGTAACAGTGCACTAATATTATCATTCCAGGTACTGCACTCTACCTTTTATTTTTCCTATATCCTGCCAATACTCTTATAAACTGTCCCTTTATTAAATTCTCTTCAAATTCTTGCCAGGACCCTGATATAGGAAATAAGCATGGAATAGTTGAGGGAACTGAAGAGGTTCGTGTGGCTGGAGCTTAATGAGCAGTGGGAGGAAAGAGAAGATGAGGCCGTTGAGATAGGCAGAGGCTAAATTATGCAGGGCCTATGGACTATGATAAGAGTTTGAATATTATTTTAAATTTAATGAGAAGCCACTGGAAATAGAGAAAAAAGGAGTAGTTCAATCTGCATGAAGTCAAGGTAGGAACTTCAAGAAAGTGGTGAGCCTTAATGGTTGGACATAACAGCGTTTGACAGAAAAGAAGGGAAGAACATTTCAGACACGGGGCCTAGTGGTCCAGTGTAGTTGCAGGAAAGAAACTGGAAGGAAATGGGATAGAAATTCAGGCTGAAATTCCTCTAGGAACCTAACATGATGACCACGAAAACTGCAATTTCTAATGATTTGAGATCTGTAGGACTCAATAAGGACTAACTTTTCCACTGGCTATATACTCTAGGACTTTGGTGTCTTTAAGGCTATAAACAGAATAATAAAATGTGTTATTTAACTGCAGTTTGTATCAAACTTAGTCAATACCAACATTGTTTAGGTCGTAGTTTTTCTCTGAATTTTTTTTCATTTGGCCTAATCTCCCCCTCAAAACAGTCTTACTTAGATCTCCCTGATTCAATAATATCTAGTTGCCTCCAAGTCAAGAGCAAAACAAAACTGCGGCAGGCTTTCAAGACATTTTGGGGAACATTTTTCCATGATGCCAAACCTACCTCCTCTTTCCCAGCTGAGAAGGGTTCCTCACTTTCTCAAATACATGCCGTGTTTACCCCCATCTGCAAACATTCTCTGTCTCCTTTGCGTGAACCTTCTTTCTCCAACAAACTCCATGTGTACAGAGGAATGCAGGATTTGAGTTAATGCATGAACGGGTTCTAATCCTGGCTTTGCCACTAACTTGTTGAGTGACTTTTAATAAGTTATTACAACTCTTTGAACCTTAGTTCCCGCATCTACAAATTAGAATAATAATACCTGTCTTCATGGGAGTACTGAGAGAATGGTTTAAGAGAGAGTAAATAATCTAGCATAGCACTTGGCATAGAAATACTCAATAAATATCATATTCTTTCCCTTCTTTTCTATTTCTATACTTACCGTAGTGTTACTGCCATGAAATTTAGTACTAAATAATATCCTCACAAAGTAATCATAAAAGTTTTCATTGCAGATGCTAGTTCTGTTATCTATGGGATAGTAAAATATCCACTGAGAATATAAACTTAATATAATAATAAAAAGATATTATAATTATAATGACAAAAATTTTTATAACTCACAAATTATTTTCATACCAATTTTTTCATTTTCTTCTCAAAAGAACCTTCTAGGATGGGCAGGTCACAGATTATTCCAATTTTGTAGGTGACAACACGGGTTTGAAGATATTGCAAGACTTGAACACACTCACCCAACCCGTAGGGGACGGAAAAAGAAGCAGGATCCAGGTCTTCCGGGGCCTTTAAAGGGTTCATTCTACTCCATTCCTCACAGACAGGGATGTGCATTTACCGGCTAAGTTGCTTCGCTCCTGAGACCTTCCACTGCCCGAAGGACGCGCCTTCAAAGCAGCTGTGACACACCCCAGGCCTCTCTCCTCATGACTGTTCACTGGGCCAAGGAGCAGCCATGCTGAGCTCGGTGCTTGTTTTCCCTGGAACGCACCACCTCGCTGCCGGGCACATGCTGCTGCCCCTCCTGCTCCTGCGTATGAAGGCTCCACCTTTTCGGGAATCTCTCAAGACTCAACATAGGACCTGCTCTAGCTAGGAGGGCTTTCTTGACACCCCACGTGAGAGCGGCTCCTTCACCTGCGCACCTGGGCACCTAGGCACAACCCTGCAACATGCAGCTCTCTCTTGAACTGGTGCAACTGTATCTTCTCCGTATCAGTTGCATTTGGTGTAATCATGTGCATCTCTGCCAATGGACTGTGAGCTTCATGAGGGCAAGGATGGGTCAAGTGTTTTAATATTCTCAGTGCCCAGACGGGACTTGGCATGGAGCAGGTGCTCAGGGAATAGTTTATAATATGATGGATGAATTAAATTTCCCAGGGTATCCTTGGGTCTGACCCAGAAGCCTCACGTATTAAAGGGAAACAGTAACTCACAGATCTTCTCAGGAAGGAGCCGGTCCTAACCATCTACATACATTAAGGCATGGGGAGCAAAGTGGAAAAACAAAAACAAAAATGCAGAAGTCAGCAATTACTGGAATTACTACTCTTTGGGACACAATCCTGAACGTGTTATTTTCTCAGCAGCAACTCTCTCACCATTTTATCTCCATATGCCATTTGCCAACCCAGACTGAGCTCGTTCTCCTGTGTAAAATAGCCTTAATCCTACTGAAAATGGTTCTGCCAGTGAAAAGGTTGGGTCATCCACAATGAAATGCATTTAGCAGGCCCAAGCACAGATTTGAAAATAGATGATCACATAAGTTCTTTGAGCCATGGTTTTTCTATCTGTAAGGCACAGATTATATTTTCTCCTCACCTCTCCACCAGCAAGGCTAATCATGACATAAAGAAATGGTATGGAAATGTTCTGACACTGTCCATCTGCCCTGTTCTGGAACCCACGGGGTTATGGCAGCTGAAGATAGCATGGGTGGTGGCAAGCATCCTTTACCCTGTGTCCCCTCTTGGACAGCAGTGGCAGGTTGTTCTCTAGAAGTGGCTGTGCCTATCTCATGCCTGTCTTCTCTGAAATCTTCTGAAGTGGCTGCTCTGCATTTCCAATGCATCCTCCTGATTGTTGTCAACTGATGGGCAGAATGCTGTGCTCTCCTAGGTCTTTTAAGCTGTGTCATATAAGAACAAGCTTTCCTTGTGCAAATGGGACTGTCTCTTTCTCAGCATTATGGGTCCCTTGCCCATTCTTCTTGCTGACGATGGTCTATGGAAGGCAGTTAACATTGTGCAATTAACATCAAAAAAGAACACATTCTAGGAATGCAGTGATTATGGGAGAAAGCTAAAGAGTTTGGGGGAAAAGTCATGGTTGGAAAACATATTGATGTATGTTCATGCTATACAACCCTGGATGGTACATTTAATGTGACTGGGATGTGAATTATTATTCACATTGTCCTGCACACTTGGGATGAGTCCTGCATTTGTGTTCCCTATCAACAAAGCATCACAAAACTTTGAGAAAATCATTAGAAACCATTTGTGGGGGACACTGACAAAGATTCTCTCCCTGACCAAACTCTACTTGGGCTTCTCTGAACTCTCTTCTCAACTAGGCCCTGACTTCTGGGCTTCCATGTTCATCTCTGCATTATCCAGTTTTAGCAAGAACCCTGCTAAGTCAGGTCGGCCAGAAGGTTCCCCTCCGATCCTCAGCTGGTCAGTTCCGTACCCTCTCCCACCCCTCGGTGATATCCGGTCACCATGGCCCGTCTTCAGTGAGAACCCTGCTCAGTCAGTTTAGCCAGAATCCATACTTTCCCTTGATGCTTCTTAGTAATTTGTAATTTTCTGTCCACTGACCACCACGCATCCTCACTCTTGGGTAAACTCTCTCTTTTCCTTATTATGTTTGGAGTTAAGTCTGATCTCTCTTCCCTACTAAACCCCACTGCATAAGCCCCCTGGATAAAGTCTGCCTTACCATTCTTTAAGATGTGTCCTGAGTAATTGTTTTCTTTGACAACACTATGAGTAATGAAGTACCGTGAATAATGACATAGCCGGTGTTAAGTAAATGGTGCTGGGAAACTGCAAAAATGTTCCAGAGAGCCATGCGTCATGAGCAATGTCAGTGTTGCCACCTTTCCTTCCAGGTAGTAAATACAAAATTAACCGGGACTGTGCATTTGACAATAAAGAACATAAAAGTATGTTTATGAAGGTGCCTGGACACTTCACATGCACTGACTGAGCAATATAACCAAACATACCCCTTCTCCACTCACTGTTCTAAATCTTTATTTAAATTTTATCATGGACTTCACAAGGGTCCAGGAATTTTATAATGTACCTTTTAATATAATTGTTTCTATAGAAGGGGGATGCATCAAAAAATATTGACTTGGGATCCGGTGTACCTTAGGTGTGAGCTTGGGCAGGCTGATATAAAACATGTCTAGCTAGAGGCTTAACCACTGAGTCTTATCACCAAAGAGGTAATCAAGGAAAAAGCTGCTTAAGTACTGCCATCCCTCCATTACAGCTGAAGGGTCACCACAGGTCTCACCTATAGGTAGATATAATCAGTCATTAAAAGTAAAGCTTCAAAGCAGTCTTTCACAAATTGAACATTAAAAGTATAGATTTTTTTCTTTTCTCCTCAGCTCTACTATATAAAGGAAAAATGCATAGAATGGAGATTAAAGGGAAATAGGATAAAATTTGAAGAGTTGCCTTTAAGAGGAGAAATCAGAGAATTTCTCTGATTCATGTGTACTTTTCATTACTTTCTAAATTTGCTACAATATGATAGTTTAAAAATTGTTAACAGAGTGCTTCAGAAAATAAACAGAATCTAGAAAAAAGTCTGATAATTCTTTGGGGCGTGTTGGGCAAAGAAGTTCCTAAGGACACTAAATCCATAAAGTTCTCTGGGAAGAAAGGGGAAGAGAGAGCCTTTAGCCAAATAACTGCAGGGAATGCTCTAGGCCTGGCCCCGTCTTAAGATTTACAATGTGTATTAGCATATTCCAATCTTGTAAAAAGTCCTGCTGTAAAGAACCTGGCTAATTTATTTTTAATCCAGAGCTTCTTAAATTTATTCAAATATGAATTCTTCCTTTATGTAACACCTATTAACATCTATTTCTCAAAACACTTTGGGAAATGCTGGGTTTAAGAGATAAGGCTTCTAGAGGAAGACATTTTCTGGTTCATGTTGAAGGCAAGAAGTAGGAAAAATACAGGAGGAAAAAAGACAGAAAGAATTTAAAAAGTACTGATAGTGTAACATTTATTGAGCACTTAATATGTGGCAGATAGTGTACCAAGTATGGAACATATATTAGTTTGTTTAACTTTTATATTTTTTAAATGGGTGCATCATTCCCACTTAGTAAAAAGTATTCACATTCAAAGAGGTACAGTATTCTGTGGACAGCATCATGTCTGTCTGGGAGCACTGCTTTTCTTTATTCTTCTCCCCTCCTCTCCTTCTCTCTCCCTTCCCTTCCTTGCTCAAACTTCCACTGTGCTGGGTGGACCTCTCTAGGGTTTCAGGGACAAATCAGAACTGATCCTTCTTCTGGAAGAGCCTCCAGTGGAGCCCACTAAGTTGACAAGCTTCCAAGGCCTGGGACAGAGTAACGGGAGGGTAGGAAGGAGGACAGCCTGTGGGCTGCAGCAGGAGCTCCAGAAAGGCGCTGCGGTCTGGATGGAAGCCCCACCTAAAGCGGCCCCCCACACGTCTAAGGCTCGATCTTTAGAAGAAGTAGCATTTGGCAGCACGAGGGGTGGGTAGAAAGTCTCATGAACAAACCATTAAATTAATGCTGTTTCCTTAACTGGATTTATTAGTGAGACCTGGGGTAAGCACACCTGTACCCTATTTCAC
The DNA here is from genome assembly GCF_054644295.1 of Miniopterus natalensis. Lineage (NCBI taxonomy): Eukaryota > Metazoa > Chordata > Mammalia > Chiroptera > Miniopteridae > Miniopterus > Miniopterus natalensis. The sequence goes on from NC_142089.1 coordinate 28,819,568, forward strand.
ATGTTCCCTGGAGTTCTGGAAGGCGAGCAATACACCAGTCTGGCCACATGCCGAGAAGCTGTCTGGGGAAATTACTATAAAATTTTACTCACAAGGGATTACAGAATAAATATAATTCAGGGCAGAAATTTGATTCTTGCCTTCAAACTTAAAAAAAAAAGTTCCCTGTACCTCCCTAGATCATAGTGCCAATCACGCTGTTCTGTGTCAGGATGGGGAGGTCTGTCGAGAAATAGAAACTTTCTTCTTTTCTGTCCCCATCCTGAGCCTCTGGCATGGAGCCTGGTATGTTACAGATGCTCAATAAATACTTGAAGTAGGGCAGATGAAAGGGAGGCAGTGGGGAAGAAGAGGCAGAGGGAGAGGACCCCTGGATGAGACAAAGGAGTCACAGAATATTATGGGAAATCCAGGGCTTCGAGCCCTGGATCCTCTGGTGCAGGTTGGCTTTAGGAGACACTCCCTGCTTCCTCACAACTGCCTCGTGGTGCCCCATCACCAAGGTGTCTTCCGCTGACCTAGGGAAGCATTCTGATCTCTCCTGTGAATACGGAGTCTCAGGCCTGCCATTCTCCTTGCTGGAGACTGTCACTGAGGGAGGAGAGGTGAAGGTAAGACTCTACTTGAAATTCAACTAGTGCTGCATAAAGAATGATGCCCATGAAAAATTGATCATGACACTGCACCCAGGCAAATATTATTAATAATGCAGTATTTAAACACACAATATATCTCTCTTAATGATGAAAAGAAACCCAAGGTCACAGCAAATAAAAGTCATTCCAATGAGACCAAAAGGAAGAGAGAGAATTTCTCCATGTGGATGCCTCCACAATAGCTTCCTTTATGCCACCACCTCACCCAGTGAGTAGCCTTTCTATCAAGAAAGAGAGCAGAGCCCTTCTCAAGAAAAGTGTTTGAAACCACTAGGCAGTTCCCGAAAAGAGCAGAACCCAGGAATACTAACCCTCTTTCTCTTAATCTCCTCATCTTTAAAACTGAGATTATAACACCTAAACAATAGGGCTGTTGTAAGGATTAGGTGATTTATGTAATATGCCAAATTAAGTGCACAGTAATTCCCTATACATCTTAGTTCCTTTCCTTTAATCTATTTGACTGAAAGTCAAGTTATACAGAGAGCTAGTGAATTTTCAAAGGCTCCAGAGAGGTAGATATACAGGCGAAGTAAAGTGGACCCTTAGAATATGTCCTGAGCACAGTCTCCCTGCAGATCGCCAAGCTCACGCCGCCTCCACGAGCAATCGAAGCCTCAGGCTTCTGCCATGATACCTGACACCACGTGGACCAGGAGCTGGGTTTTGTCCCATGTCTATTAGCAACTCAGTCCCTCTTTCTGAGCCTTGATTTCCTCATCTGCAAAATGAGAGGGCTTCTAGATGATCTTCCAGCCACCAAATTGCAACTCTGAGTATTTGTGATCATGTAGATAAGGTGAAAACTACTAAAAGCATTGGATTTGGAGGCTTCTGACAGGCCTGTGTTTAAATGCGGCTCCTCCACATACTTGTAGTAAGACCTTGGTCAAAGTACTAAACCTCTCCAAGCCCCAGATTCCTAAGTGATAAATGAGACAATAACAGTTCCTGCCTCGGATATGTATTTCAGCACTAAGGAATCCAAGATAACACTGCTAGTAGGCAGAGGGTGAAGAAAGCAAGCCCAGGCCTGTTTAATTTAAAAGATCATGCTCTTTCTACTCCAATATTGGAGAACATGGGCATAGGCAATTGTCCAGCATTCTCCTACTGAATGACAGAGGCAGGGGGGATTAACACTGTCTGTGGGAGAAAGCAGCAAGTTATTCTGAGATAGTTGGCAGTTAGACAGACATGAGCAGAGTAGGAACGATAGGCTAGGTATGAAAGGTCACCAAGGCAGAAAGGCCTGAGTGCCTAGCAATGGGCAAAACTGGGAAAACAAGCATAGTAGGGTGGCACCTCACCCCCATGGTGACCTTTCCTCCCCTAGCATATCAATGATCGTGTAGCTTAGACCCCCTGACCTTTCATATTGCTGGTCATGCAGTTTGGACCCTTCCCTGACCTCTTTTCCCCTGGCATGTCACTAGTCATGTGGTAGAGCCCCCTTAGAGGAGGAACAAGGGGACCAGAGAATAGCTTCATAGGACTCCCATAAAAGCCCTTGCATGACCTCACCCTTAAGCATTAAGCCCCCAGGACAATGAGGTTCTGACCCAAGTCAAATAATCTTAGGAACAAAGCCTCAGGTCTGTTGACCACAGAGATAGAGCTTTGGTCAAACTAGAGATAACATTTAGGCCTCAGTTGTGTTTCAGCTCCAGGCCTAGATTCCAGTCCTAGACCAGCAACACCAGACCACGCAACACCATGGCTGACATCAGGACCAGCTGCAATGACTAATGACCTCCTGACCTGGCCCTGACCAATCAGTGGAGACCCCGCCCTGAAAACACACCTGGAAAGCAGATGAATATGCTATTGAGATCCTCCCCTGAGACCTCCCCTAAAATACCCACATTTGCAAAACAGATAAAACCCCTTAAGACTAAGGACACAGTCTGTGCGAGCGAGCTCCCTCCCTCCCTCCCTCCCTCCCTCCCTCCCTCCCTCTCTCTCCCTCTCTCTCTCTCTCTGCATGCCCACACCTTTCCCCACCCCCTTCTTCCTCAGGCATACTCTCTCTGTAGAGCCTGACTGTGTCTTTCCTTCCCCCTTTTTTCCCTTAAGGCACGTACTTTTGCTTTCTTCCCCCTATGCTCCAAGGGCCCTTCTTTTGCCTCTGTAACTTGTTTCCCGAGTCCACAGAGTTCACTTCCTCTTCCTCTGTGACTTTCTAAATAAACTTTCACTTGTATTTGAGTTCTTGGCTCTGAATTCTTTCTTAGCCAAACTCAAGGACCAAAGTCTAACTTCACCAGTAACACCTGGCGTGTTTACTGTTAACAGTCCCATCATGAAAGTAACTCTAGAGCCAGAGGCCAGGTAATCAAAACACTTAACCTCTCTGGGTCTCAGTTTCTTGTCTTGTAAAATACGGACAGTGACAATACCCATTTCACAGAGTTAATAGGATAAATAGGGTAAGGTATATAAGCTCTTAGCACAGTGCCTGAGACATAATAAAAGCTCAATAAATGATAGCTAATACTACTATATAGTAGATTCTTTTAATGACATAAAGTATTATTATAAACGATCAAAACATTCTAGAATAACCTAAATAGCCACAATATGCTGCCAACCCTAAAAGAATCAAAAGCCCAGGACAGCATTTTTCTATTGGCTTTCCAACTTCTATATCACAAAAGAAAACGTCTGGAAACCACGTGCTTTGGCCTTCAACCAGGCTCTATTCTCAGAGGTATTATTTACATTTCAGATTTATTATTGTCTTCCATGGTGCTGACATGAAATAACCTTCCATTCTCTTCCATGTTAAAAGAGTGCAGTGTTTCTCAGCTCAATAAATAATTCAGGGCTATATTAATATTTTAAGAACAATAAGCAATATATTTTGGAGCCTAGAAAAACCATAAGGACTGAAATTAGTTATTTGTAGCTGAAAACTTAATTGAACCAACATATTGATTTTTTTTTCTTCCAGGTTTTATTGCCCACACAATGAAGAGGAGTGCCTGCTTCCATTCCAAATGCTGCATACTTAATTATATCTGCTAGATTTTGTTTTTATGAAAACTCACAAGCAGCCAACCATGAACTTAAATGCTTTTGCCCATCTGATGCTAAAGATAGAACCATTCCCCTTTCTTACACTAGTGCACTTTTCTTCACATACATTTTTAAAGGACGATGAATGCTATTTTTTCATAAATATCCAACTTCTGAGTTAGTACTTATAACCTGTCTAAAGAAGGAGGAAAAATTATAATTTATTTTTACTTACTGTCTCTGATCTTACATGTGTATGGTCTTACTTAATCCTTAAAGTAATTCCCCTGTGTAGGTCATATCTTTCTTTCACAAATCAAGAAGTTGCAGTTCAAAGAAGTTTAGGTAACTTGTTCAAGGTGACCCAAAGAGTGTATCCAACCCTAAAGCCCAAGTTCTTTCCTCTACACCATGCTGCCTCATAGTATTAATGATGATAATAGCTAAGAAATATTGAACATTTACAATGTACCAGGCACTGTTTTAAGACGTTTACATGCATTAATTCATTAAATTATCCCCCAGATCCTTTGAGATAGGGGCTATTATTATCTCATTCTACAGTTCAAGAAAACCAGTGTGGCTCAGTGGTTGAGCATCAACCTATGAACCAGGAGATCGTGGTTCTATTCCCAGTCAGGGCACACTGCTCAGGTGTGGACTCGATCCCCAGTGGGGGGCGTGCAGGAGGCAGTGATGGGTGATTCCCTCTCATCATTGATGTTTCTCTCTCTCCTTCTCCCTTCCTCTCTGAAAGCAATGAAAACATATTTTTTTTAAAAAGAAAGAAATCTTAGAGTTGGAATGGCGTTTCCAAGTGTTCCTGACATTAAGTGGTGGGGCCAGGATTTGAGGTTATAAAGTCTAATGCCAGTGTCCAGTCTCAAGCCATTATTCATACCATACTCCTACGAAACCAAAATCTAGGCAAGTAGGCTCCCACCAGGAGGTAGATGAGACAGGACAAACAGGAGGTCATCTTCTCAGCTCCACATGGGGCATCAAACAGATTTCAAATAAAGATAAGTCACTATGTCAAGTAATGAGTTGGCAGGTTAGCAATGCCCATTCCTGGATATGGCCTGGGATCTTGCTGCACGCATGAGCTCCCTGGCTGGTGTGTCAAACATGGTCTCCCTAGTATAGGAGTTGGCCGGGGCGTCTTTATTACACAGTGGTTGTACCCTAACTTCTCTCAGATTGCACTCACAAAGGGTATTGCCTTCCTTCACCTGTGACAACAGGTCTAGGAAGAAAGAGAATGTGCCCAACGTCAGCTAAATAGTCACAGGGCAAGCTGCTCTTCAGGGTAGATCAGTTCCCAGCATGGTAACTGGGCTGAATTTTATTTTTAAACTGAAAATAAATCTTGGTTTTGGTAGAGCTGCACACATGCAAGCATACCTTTATGCCTTCATGTACACACAGACATAGTTCCTGGTCTTCCAGGCTCTGTGTGATCTGGATTCTGCCCACCTCTCCAGGCTAATCGCATGCCTTTCTTTCTTTTTCTTGCATGTTGTTCCCTAGTCTATAGTTATACTGGTTTATTTCAGTTACTCAAACATTCCATTCTCTTTTCAACTGCAGGCCTCTGTACATTCTCCCCAGATGCTCTTTTGAGTCTCATCTTTCAGGTCTCAGCATGTCCTGTTCTTCAGAGAGACGTTCTCTGTCCACTTTGTCTAAAGCAGGTCTACTGTTTTTCTCTACTTTAGCATCTCGTTTGCTTCCTTCATAGCTCTTATCATACTCCTTTATTCATATCTTTAGAGGGGCAGAGGACATGCTGGTAACAAATACAGAGCCTGAAGTGAGAATGCTGAGATTCAACTCCTAGTTAAACTATCTAACCACGTTCCTGGGAAAGTTACTTACCTCTCTACGCCTGAATTTCCTCATCAGAACTTGTACCTACTTTACAGGCTGTTGTGATGACTAAATATAAAGTGCTTAGAACAGTGTGGAGCACAGAGTGAACACTCAATAACTGTTATCTATTACATGTTTTTCCTTCCTACCGTAACACACATTCCAAGAGAGCAGGGGCCATTTCTGGTCTTGTTCACCATTACGTCCTTAGTGACTAGGCCATTGCAGTGGACCCTTGTCAAGCACAGGATGAAGTCTGCTCCCAGCATCGGCAAGAGAAAATGGATTTTACAACCAGACTCACCTGGATTCAAATCCTGTTTCTTCCATGCTCTATGCTGAATTAGTGTTCTCCTCCCCGCCCCCCCCCCCCATCACGTCCAACACCTGTAAAAATCCCCTGCACTAGGCTTCTTATTGGCACTGAACTTTTTTCTCATATGATAATAACACACAATAGTTATGAGTTTGAATGGGTTCTAGAGTCAGGCAGTCTAAACTGGAATTCTGATTCCACCACTGATTAATTTGGCACGATACTTAGTCCCTGTTCTGCTTCTTAAGTTTCATTATTTTTAAAAGAAAAGCAGAAACAGTACTTCATTTATAGGGCCGTTATGGAAATTCAGTGAATTAATACATATCTAGTTCTTAGAAGAGTTCCTAATCTGTGGTAACCTCAATATGTTTTAGTTCCTTGATACTCAGAGTAATTTATGAGCCAGCAGTATTGGCCTCAGCTTGGAGCCTATTGGAAATTCAGCACCTTGGGTCCCACCACCACACTACTGAATAGGAGCCTGCATTTTAGTAAGATCCCCGGGTGATCTGTACGTGCATTAAAGGTTGAAAAGTGCTGATTTAGCTAACATCATTACCACTGCACCAGCGTCTCCTTAGATTTTTCTGATCTCTGTCCTTTGATTTTCACACCTAAACACTCAATCTGTACCTCACTCTGCTTGGTTATTGGTGATTCCTTTGGCTGGTCTACTTGGATTTTTGATTCCATATCTCACACAAGACTCTATCATTCAATTTTCCCTTTCAGTTCCCCACACTGCCGTCTGCTTGCAGGGACGTGACATGCTGCACTGTTCAGCTACTGCTTCTCAGCTACTGCTCCCTGACCAGAGCTCAGCAGCCCCTCCCAGGACCCAGCTTCCTGGGAAGGAGCCATCTGAAAACTACTTACTCATTGTGTAGCTCTGGGAAACTTTCATTTTTCCCCCTCTTTTAAGTCTCATTTTCACATATGCAAAATGAAGATAAAATTACTCAGCTAGTCAACAAGTACAGTCTTACTAGTTGATTGGTCTTGGGTAGCTATTTAGCCTATTTGAGCCTCAGTTTTCCTCATCTGAGCAACAGAGATGATGATGCCTTTCTGAGAGGATTATGAAGATTGAAATAATATATGTTAAGCAGTTAGCATTATGGTCAATACACTGTATACAATCAATAAATCTCAGTTACTAAACACATCAAAATGATGATTATTGTTACAATTGATCACATTTTTTAAATGATGTCCCTGAAAATTACTGTCCAGCATTTGACACCATGTTCCCAAACACGGGACACAATTTCTGGAGTTAATGTAAAAGGAACCTCACATATATGTGTGTATAAATCCCAGAGGACATGAGTCCTGTGACATTACAGTCATTCTCACTAAATGTCTGATACATGAATAAATGAACAAATGACTGAATGCTTTATGTGTGCAAAGAATCAAGGGTGATACTTACCTGTTCTTGCTGCGAGAACAAAAATAAATCCCTCAATTTAACACTCAGGTTTTCATTCAGCAGGGATTCATCCAAGTTGATCTTTCATGAATGCCCAAACAGGTCTACCATTCCAGCCCAGCCAATGCAATAAGCTTAACCTTTGGACTGTGTGGAATAGCAGACAGAGTTTGGGCTTTGAAATGTTTGACATGAATTTGAATCATTTCATTTACTGTCCTTCATTTACTATCTGTGAGATCTAATGCAAGCCCCTAACCTGTCTGAATCTTTATTTTCTCTTCTGTAAAATACAAATAATTAGCCCTCGATATTGTTATAAGGTTTCAGTGAGATAATACATAAAAACTGATAGCACACCAACTGACAAATGATTGATAGACAAACAATAACTATGAGTTTTTGTTCTTTTGCTTGATATACCCTTTTGGAAAGCAATTCAGTAATATGCACCAATTCTCACACTTCTTCTATCCAGTAATTCTACATCTAGGAATTTTCCTCAGGAGATGACCCAAATGAAGACACGCGTTTATGCATAGTTACATTTTATCACGCCTGCATTTTTAATGATTGCACCTCTCACAGTAAGTGTCCACTCAGGTTAACTCTGAACTACTGTAGTGTGTGTCCCATCATCAGGCTAGCTTCTAGAGAAAGCATCCTTTCACATAGTCATTCATTTACTTGTCCAACAAATATTTCCTTGAGCACTGATTATGTGAGAAGCAGAGTGAAACAGAATATAGAAAGGAGTAAGCCATTTCCCCCCTTATTGAGATTATAAGATGGTAGAGATCCACTTTACTGAGCCACCATTCTTCTCTGACTTTGGTAAACTCTAACTCTCTCCTTGGTCACAGTTTAAATATTGCCTAATCTATGATAGATTCTCTGACCTTCTTAGTAAACAAAGTTATCGGTACCTTCCCCTTTGCGTCTATAGAATTCTGTTTATACCTATTTTTAGGGCTAACACATGTGTATGTTTACAAGTATCTTATCTCCTCCACTGGACCATAAGCCCTTCAATCGTAAGAACTTCCCAATCTTGTTCAATTTGTAAAGGTCCTAGCCAAAAAGTAGGCACTAAAGTTCAATAAATGTTGAGTGAATGAATTAATGAATGAATGAAAATCACAAATTATAACAGTGATTCCATTCAAAACACAGGACACTTTTTGAAAGAAGAATAAGCCCTTAAAAAAACTAAAAGAGGAAGACCCTACCAGGTTTGAAAAGCAGGAAAGCTTCAGCGGGGAGGGTAGCACTTACTATAGGCCTTAAAAGATAAAAGGATTTCAATAAAAAGGGAGTATCAGGACATTCTGGACCTAAAGATGAGCTTTAGCTGGGGGATATGGTTTATGCATATTTGGAGACTAGCTGTCTCCAATTTGTGGAGCTGTAGGAAATAAGGCTGCGAAGGTAGATTAGAATCATTGCTTTGCTAGGACCATGAAAGCTAGAATCAGAAATGCATACTGCCCTGGCCGGGCGGCCCAGTTGGTTGGAGCGTCGCAGGGGTGCCAAGGAATATATATCTTAGGAGGGTAAAGTTACTCAGTAAAATAGTTCCAGCAACTCACTGAGTGTCCCCAGACATCCTCACTCCCTTATGTCCTGTGGGCGTAGGATGCAGGCATGCCAGCGGAGGGAGTAAGCAGGAGGCGAGAGGGAGGGAATTTGGGTTAGGGTAGTGGGGTGAGAGCCCCAGACAAGACCAGAGGTCAGCTGCCGCCGCTTGGGGGAACAAAGGGTTACAGGGAAGTGCAGCTCCCGAGTGTGCTCAGAGGAACTTCATTAAACCCCTTTATCATCCAGGGTCCCAAAACAAGGATTCCAGTGCTGCTGTGATACAAAATGAATGAGGCCTAGGCTCTGCTTTCGGAGAGAATTGTAGCCCAAGAGGAGACAAAGAGACACACAAACAACTATAATCTTAGAGAGGCTATGATAAGTGACAGAGGTGTGGCCAAAATGCTGAGGATGGCCACGGGTCCATAGCTCTGGTTCTGATAACGTGCTTTGTAATCTTCCTAGGGCTGCTTTACCCTGTATTCATGCCTCATCTGCTACTTAGTAAAGGTATAACCTCAGGAATGTCACTTAACCTCCATGGAACTCACTTTGTCACCTGCTGCCTTACCAACAGGCCAACCGAATTCTGTCTGCTTGCTTCGATTTTGGAATATCACCCGCCTTTTATATCTAGTCACTGTGCTCCACTCCCTGTGGGATGCTCCACATGCTTCATCTTCCCCCTGCACAGTTCAATATGCAGCTGAATGTGATAAAGGATTCTATATATTTTGAGCAACTAGAGACTTTCTAAGCACATGAAGCTTTCTCAGCTCCTTACTGTGTGGGGTCTAGTGCTAGTTCTAGACTCTTTGCTACTCCTGCTTTTCCACAAATAATCAGTAGTAAGATACTTCAAAATAGCCTCTAATTGGAACAATGTATAATGTATACTCCTGTAACACTGCAGTCAATGACATGTGCATCAGGTTGGTACCAACTAGAAGTGCTAGCAGAATTCAGTGAGGGTTGTATCAGTGAGGGAGGTACTTAAAGAATTTAGACAAAGAAAATAATTTCTGGAGGGGCACTAAAAAAGAGCAAAGACCTATGGGAAGAAATCAACATGGTGCATGAATAGGACAGTAAAGAAGGGAAGGAAGAAGGGAGTATGTGGTTGAGTCATAGCCAATACTGGTTCAGGGAGCATGGATCCTCTCAGTTCATTATTGTTAATAACGATAAACTCCTGGGGTCTATCCACCTGTGATTTTCTGATTATGTGACCAACCATGGATAGTACAGAGATGCTTTTAGGCATAGAAATAAAGGAGAAGGGCCCAGCTTTACGGTCTGAAATGTTTCAGAAGGAGAAGCAACTGCTAGTTAACATGGCATTCTAATTGACTGCATCTTGTGGATTTTAAAAGTGTCAGAGCAATTTAGCCTTTAAAGAACTGCATAAAATATTTTATCACATCCCTGCCTTGGTAACTTTAATAAACTGTGGTGCCTTCAGGGAACCAGATCCTTATAAATTAACTGCCTTCAACCTGGAGCACCAGGGTCTTTATCTTTTGTCAGCTTAATTATGTGTTTTAATTTTATTTTCAACATTTTAAAAAATGACCCACACTAAGAGCAGCCTCGATTGTTTAATTAAACAAATGAATATTGTTATATCTAGCATGACCAAAACTCTAATTTGTCACGTTAATGTTTTACAGGCAGCAAAGAGCTCCACGGTGGTACTCAGGTAAGTCAAGCACTCAAAAGTGCACCTGCCTACCTTTTCAGAAAACTTAGTAGCCTAACTTGGTTGTGTGGCTCCTTTATACTAATTTGTCACTAATTACACTGGAATTCCACATGCTTTCAGGTATTTGTCTAACTTCCCTTTGCAGAAGCCTTTGCATGGTGTAGATCAGAGACTTGAAAAGGGTCAAGTGGTACACCTAGAATAATTTGAGCTCCCTAAGTCTACAGTCAAAACATCAGCCCATGGCCACCAGTCCTCTTTTCATTCTTTCTATCTCCTATCAGACCATTATTCTCACTTCCAAATAGGCTCACCTCATGCATTTTCCATGCTGGCTCTCCATAGTTCTCTTCAGCCTTTTTTTTTTTTTTTAATATATTTTTATTGATTTCACAGAGAGGAAAGGAGAGGGAGAGAGAGAGAAACATCAGTGATGAAAGAGTCATTGATCAGCTGCAGCCCACAACTTGGGCATGTGCCCTGACCGGGAATCGAACCCCGATCGCCTGGATCCTAGGTCGACGCTCAACCGCTGAGCCACGCCCGGCCGGGCTCTCTTCAGCCTTTAAACAGGGTCCCCTATTTCACAGATACTCAAAAGCAGGATTCCTAAACCTTTGTTACACTCAGTATCTTTGCCTTGACCTCTTGCACTGACATGCTTACAACTCCACATCCTGACTTACTAATAGTCCTCATAGCTTTTGACTTCATGATTTTTTATTCCCATTGTGGACCATGACTCATTTCTTGTTTCAGAAACACATTAACAGCCCTTCCAGTATGACTTCGTGTCCAAAATATTCTGGACACCCACACCCCATGAGTATACTCTGGCTCCTTTTCGAGGTTTTGAGTATCTCCTGTCCAACTTTTTTCTATAAACCATTGTCAAGTAGTTTTCCTAAAGAGAACTTCAATCATGTCCTTCCTGCCAAAAGTCATTCAATGATTTCACATTGTCATTAATATAAAGTATCAGTTACTAACAGATACCCAAGACCTTTCAAACTCTAGCTCCAGATCAATATTTTGGACTGACCAGCTTCTCGCTTCCTACTCTTGTACTAACGTGACAGAAAACGGACCTCTCTTTCTTCCCGGAATGCACTTTAGGCTCTCTCCCGTTCATGCCTTTGCTTACACTTTCTCCATCACGCCTGGTCCTTTACTTCCAGTTCCTATCTAACAAAGCACGTGCCCTCGACTAGGAAGCTCCTCAGACTCCCCCTGATTCTATTCTGCCTACACATAACAGAGGGTATCAGTTAACCTGTGCGGGGTCGATGATCACATCACCGCGTCATCACTCACAGCGGCTGGCTCCACGAATGCACAGACAGGCAACTGCCTCGGTCCCTAGAAACACTCCACCGCCCCTTCCCAGAGGAGGGATGCTGACCGAGGCCGAGGCCTGGAGGTGAGAAGGAGCAGCTACGGAAAGAGCACGGCAGGCCAAGGAAACACTATGCACAATGTGGTACATAAATCACTGCAGTCTAAAAAGTTCAAGTGCTCTATGTTGTGATGCAACTGAGATTCAAAATAGGAAGAAACAAGTGTTTTTGGTTTTTTTTAAATGTTGGGTATATAGAATGAAATTAATGATAATCCATGCTTCATGAGACACTGTTTTCTGTTCATGACCTTTACTATTTTTTTACTGAATTCTATTTCTTTTTATTTTTTAAATTAATTTCTTTTCCAATTACAGTTGACCTATAATATTATATTAGTTTCGTGTGTACAACATTTTGATTAGACATTTATGTACCTTATGAGGTGATGCCCCTGTCAAGTCTAGTATCCATCTGGCACCATACACAGTTATTACGACATTATTGACTATATTCCCTATGCTGCACTTTACATTCCCATGACTATTTTAATAACTGGCAATTTGTACTTCTTAATCCCTTCACCTTTTTCACCCATCGTCACAACCCCCCTCCCATCTGGTGACCATCAATTTGTTCTATGTATCTATGAGTTTGTTTCTGTTTTGTTTTATCATTTATTTTATTTTTTAGATTCCACATGTAAGTGAAATCATATGGTATCTGTCTCTGTCTGTCTGACTTATTTCATTTAGCATAATATCCTCTAGGTCCATCCATATTGTCAAAACTGGCAAGATTTCATTATTTTAGATGGCTGAGTAACATTCCATTGTATAGATGCACCATCTCTTCTTTATCCGCTTGTTTACTGATGGACATTTATTTAGGTGGCTTGCATATCTTGGCTTGTAAATAATGCAATTAGCGTAGGGGTGCCTGTATCTTTTCAAATTAGTGTTTCGGATTTCTTCAGATAAATACCCAGAAGTGGAATGGCTGGGTCAATACAGCAGCTCTATTTTTAATTTTTTGAGAACCACCATACTGTTTTCCACAGTGGCTGCATCAATTTACACTCCTACAACAGTGCACAGGGTTCCCTGCTCTCCACATTCTCACCAACACTTACTGTTTGCTGATTTATTGATGGAGCCATTCTGACAGGTGTGAGGTAACAGCTTGTGGTGGTTTTAATTTACATCCCCCTGATGACTAGTAACGTTGAGCATCTCTTCATATGTCTGTTGGCCTCCTCTTCTTTTTTTTTTTATGTTCTCTTTGGAGAAATGTCTATTCAGGTACTCTGCCCCTTTTTTTATTTTTAATTGGATTGTTTTTTGGTTTTGGGGGTTTCTGGTGTTGAGTTGTATGAGTTCCTTATATTTTTGGCTATTTACCCCTTATCAGATGCATCACTGACAACTATCCTCTCCTGTTCAGTGGGCTGTCTTTTTGTTTTGTTGATGGTTTCCTTCACAGTGCGAGAACTTTTCAGTTTGACGTAGTTTTATAAATTCTAGGTATACTTTTTTACCGTTATGACCAGGGCTGCTATTATGATCGATCTTGTATCCTGGTAATCATTCTGAGATTTTCTTTTGGATACTTACCTAGAAATAGAACTGCTGGGGGCTAGGGTACAAAATGTTCAATGTTTACAAGATAAATTGCTGTGACATGGAGAACAGCAATTAGAAAAGGGTCTAGATGAGCATAACTAATGAAGTTACTCACTTCCCCAGATTTGCTTGGCCACGGTATTTCCTTGATGGTACTGATGACCACACAGGAAGAGCGCCTACCAACCAGCCATATTTTGGAAGCTGCACGAGAAGGGGTTTCTCTTCCTCGGAGTGAGGCCCTTCTCTTCGTCAGAGTGAAGCCCTTCGCCGCCTTCATGATGGGGGTCATGCTGCCTTAGCACTCTGACTCTTCATCCAGCTAAGCCCACTGTGGTTGCAGCTCTAGGTTTTTGTGTTGCAGGAATAACTCCATGGAGCCTAGGCTCGTATGTTGTATTATGCAACTCTTGCCTCCTGCACCAGGGCTTGCCTGTTGTTGCTGAGGTACAAGGTGCTGTGGGACCTGCTTGGTGCCCACACACTCCCACTGGCCCCCCTACCCAGGCCCATGCGGCTGCAGGCTGCAGGTGCGACAGCATGGAGTGCTGCTGGCTTGCACGCCACCCACCTTCTGAGTGACTCACTCTATACCCTGTGACTCACTCTGCTGATGCATCTGCTGTCTTGGAACTAGCTTCCCCATCAGCCCTGGGGGCTAGGTCACACGACCTGAACTATAGGGAATTGATGCTCAGCAGGGCACATTTTCACTAATGGGAGGGGAGAGAGACTGAGAAACCAAAGATGTTTGTTGCAAAGCTGTGGCCAGCCAGAAGCACGCCTGTGTGCACTTACTCTATCTCCTTCTCTATATTAATTCCCCTTTTTTCTCAGTCTTGGTACTTAGATTGCCTCCCTCCCAAATTAAAAAGCAGTATTAGCATATAAGTTTTTGCCTCAGGGAAGCCAGGTAGCATTCTGGACTAATGAAATTATACATACACACACACACACACACACACACGCACACACACACATATATCTCAAAGTACTGAGGTACTGGCCAGTGTCACATTTATACAGGAGAAATAAACAGTCCAGTTATAGCAAAGCATATGCTCTCTCCTCTGTTTCTCGGATTGCTTGGCCAGCCAAGCAGCTGGTTATACCCTTCCCCGTGGCCCCTGAACCTTAGAATAACTGAACTATTCCTTGCTGGATTAATTACACCAGTTTCTTTCTATTCACTATAGGACCTTGCAATTTTCTATCTCACTTTTCACAGCTTCATCAATTCTAACCCAGAACATCCTTGCTGGGTGTTTTTGTTTTTGTTTTCATTGAATTGAGATTCACATAACAAAATTAACCATTTTAAAGTGAACAATTCAGTACATTCACAATGTTTTACAACCATTACCTTTCTCTAGTTCCAAAGCATTTTACCACCCCAAAAGCATGCCCCTGTTCACATACTTTTTTTAAATTAACACCATTTGTTCTTCTTTATCTCCAATATTTATCCAATTATCTCAGGAAAACAAATATCTATATCCTCCTAAATCCTTGTTGCATGGTCAGCTAGGGATGGATGGATGGATGGGTGGATAAATATATATATATGTGTGTGTATATATATACATATATATACACATATATATATCATATAAATCATTGCTAGTAAGTGTAATTTCATATACTCTTCTAGTGATACAAAGATATCAAACAAGATAGAAATCTTCAAAAGTAAAATCAACTAGAGAACAGGTTTCAATTAAACTCCACATTTACTTATAAAGCACCTGCTATAGGTCAGGCTGAAGGACAATAGGGGGTTTAAATTCACATTCTTGAGTGAGTCCATGTGCAAGTCACCATGCACCTTATTGCTTTTTGGACATTCAACCTTCACACTAAGACTATAGAGTTAGAATCATTTTTCCTATTTTGCAGATGAGAAAGAGTTTAGGTGAGACATTCAGGTGACCAGACTCACATTTGCAAAGACAAAGCCCTTTCAGCTAAAATCATCCCACCTCAAACCTGCCAATATTTTGGGAGCATTTAATAATTATCTTTGGATATATAATAATATTAACCTTTAAGTAGTTAATTCTACAATATGGCACTGATCGACTGCTATATAACAAATCATTCCAAAACATAGTGGGTTAAAGCATCAGTCATGTATTTCCTCATAACTGTGTCTATAAGCAATTTGGGCTGGACTCAGCTGGGGAGGTCTGCTAGCCCCACAAGGTATTCCTTATGTTGTTGCAGTCATCTGATGGTCAGCTAGGGATGGGTGATCTAAGATGGCCCCACTCTCATGTCTAGCAGTTGATATGACTGTCACCTGGTTGCCTGAGTTCTCCTTTACGTGGTTTCTCTTTCTCTAGCAGGTTAGACGACTTTTTCCACATAATGACAGAAGCATTCTAATAGCACCAAAGCAAAACAGCAAGGGTTCTTAATGCCCAGCTTCAGAAATCAGTGTCTCACCTGCCACATTCTAGTGGTCAAAGAAAGTCATAAGGCCAGTTTAGACTCAAAGGGGTAGGGAAATAGACTGCACCTCTTGATGGGGAGAGCATCAATATCACATTGCAAAAGTGTATTAACTCAGGGATCTGTGTTTCATTGCATACACATATATCATAAGAACAACTGATTGCTTTTTTGTTTTTTGTGGAGTCCTAGACACAAGGACCTTTCAAGTGTTCTTTGGAGAGCAGGGACCAAGTCATCATTTGGAGTCACTGTTCTGGCACCTACTGTGGGTGGATCAGGTAGTTGGATTTGAATATGGTTTCCATTTGTGTGGGTTACATACCACCTAGAGTCATCAGCACACTCTAGTATGAGGATTGATCACAGCCCATATTTCAAATGATTTGGGATCCAACCCAAACACTCCAGTTCTAAATGAGTTTAGAGTGATAACAGATGAACATTTAAAAAATACTTTTTTTTTCCCTGTAAGAATATGTCTAGAAATAAACTCTGGAAATAAGTGATGTGGGAGCAGAACTTACATATTTTTCTAACTATTAGAAATGCAGTTGCTACAATGTAATTGTCATTCCACTGACCATCATCTTTCCTTGGATGGCTTGTTCCTTCCTTATATACTAATTCAGTAAGTATGATCAATGGCTGTGATGTGACTAGCTCTGTGAAGTTAAGGTATCTCTTTCTCTGACACCTCTGTGTATCTTCCAGGGAGACAGTCACCTTTTCCTCTGTGCCCACCCCCTAATCTACATCAAGAAAACCAGTAAAGCAAGTGAGGTGACAAGTGGTTAGAGAAGAGGTCAGTGAGATCGAAGGGTGTTAGAACATGCAGGGCCTTGTAGGCTGAAGTAAGGATGACAAATCTTACTCTGAGATATGAAGCTATTAGAACATTTAAGCAGAAGAGTAATAAGATCTTATTCCTTGTGTAAAGGACAGAATATGAGCAAGAGTGGAAGCAGGGCCCTAGACAGTTTGCTCAGTGGTTAGAGCATTGGCCGTTGGACTGAAAGGTCCTGGGTTTGATTCCAGCCAAGGACACATACCTTGGTTGCAGGCTCAATCCCCACCCCGTTTGGGGTGGGTGCAGGAGGTAACAAATCGATGTGTCTTTCTCACATCGATGTTTCTCTCTCTCTTCCACTCTCTGAAAGCAATGGAAAAATTATCCTCGGGTGAGGATCTAAAAAAAATAGTAGAGGCATGGACACTAGCTAGGAGACAACTGAGTAGTTTAGATGATCTTTAGACCAGATTTCAGTGGAATAGCTTAAATGTAATCAGATTTAGGATTAATTGTGAAGTTAGATAAAAACAAGATCCGCTGAATGACTGGACACTGAATGTGAGAGGAAAACAAAAGTCAAAAATAATCCCAGTTCTTCGATCTAAACACCAGGTTAAAAATTAGTTCCATGAATGTATATATGAAATACTATGGGATATACAACCTGGGGCAAAGTTGGAGCTGGAGACAATAGACACCTGAGAGTCACCAGTATTTTGATGCTATTTCAAGTCATAGGACTGGATGAAATAACTTAGAAAGTGAATGCAGACAGAGAAAATGCCAACATTTACATGTTAAAAAGGAGAGGAGGATATGCAGGAAAGGAAGGATGAAGAGGTAAGAAGGAAAACCAGAAGAGTGCAGTTTCAGATCAAGCAAAGAGTTTGAGGTGGAGGCATACAAGGATTCCAATTTCTTCATGTCCTTGCCAGCGCCAGTTATCTTTTTTGTGTCTTTGATAATAGTCATCCTGACAGGTATGAGGTGATATCTCATTGTAATTTTGATTGCATTTTCCCTATTATCAATAATGTTGAACACCTTTTCATATCTCTGTTGGCTATTTTTAAGTCTTCCTTCGAGAAATGTAAAATGGTACATGGAAAATAGTATGGGGTTCCTCAAAAAATTTAAAATTGAACTACCATATAATAGAGTCATCCTACTTCTGGGTATATATACAAAAGAATTGAAATTAGGATCTTGAAGAGATTTCTGCACTCCCATGTTCACTGCAGCATTATTCACAATAGCCAAGATATGGAAACAACCCAACAGATGAATAAATAAAGAAATATGGTATATACATAAAATGGAATATTGTTCAACTTTAAAAAGAAAAAAATCTCGCCATTTGCAACAACATGAATGAATGTGGAGGACATTTTACTAAATTAAATAATTAGTCACAGAAGGATAAACACTATGTGAGTCCACTTATAAAGTACTTAAATATTCAAACTCATAGAAGCAGAGAATGCAATAGTGGCTGCTAGGGCCTGAAGGGTGGCAAAAATAGGGAGTTTTTCAATGGGCACAAAGTTTCAGTTATTCTAAACGAAAGTTATAGAGATCTGTTGTACAACATAATGCCTATAGCTAACGATACAGTATTGTGCAATTCAAAATTTGTTAAGAGGGTAGATCTCACGTTATATGTTCTTACCACAAAACAAACAAGAAAAGCAAAGCGATACAAGGAAACTTGTATAGAAACACACATATACAAATAATGTCTTTAAAGTGTTGTATGATGGACTACACTTCACTGTGGGAACACAGATGAGGGCTTGACTAGCTTTGTCTGGTCTGTGGCCTTGGTCAGCCAAACCAAGGTTTCATTACCATCTAACCATTCTTATATAGTCTTTTAAACAATCAGATCATAACCATGATCACTAGGGAACAACATGTGATGCAAATGACTGACGCTTTTTCGGTTATTAAAGCACTTTTATAGTCATATGGCAGATGATCCTCCAGAAATCAGTGGGGTTGACAGGACTGACAGGGCCAGGCTCATTTTACAGATGAAGAAACTGAGCCTCATAATAACAGAGCAACTAGTCAGTCAGATTGAAACAGTAACCCTGACTCCCATATGGTCAGTTCCTTCTGATTCCCTATGGTGCCTAGCATGAAGCTTTGCACTTGGCGGAACTGAGTGGCACGTCTTCTGCCTAGCTCTGCTCTTTTACTGAGTTCCATTAAGGCCAGTCCATTGATTTCACTGTCCAGCTGAAGGGGAAATCAAATGGCTGGGGCCAACTTCTTATCGAGGGGCGAGGAGTTTCAGTTATAGAGCCTGAAATTTGCCAGGAAAATTCAGGTATCACTGAGATGGTGGGAACTCAGGAAACAAGGTAAGAATTAATGTCAAGTGAAAATCAATATTCCTGAAACAATAAATCTCTTTTGCAGAATTGTGGCTCCAGAGCAGGCTTGCACTGGGTTTCATACAGAGAACCTTGTACTGAACATGACAGATAGAAGGGTGTGACACACAGGAATTATAAGTAAAATTATGATATGTATAAGGCCAAATGACAGAGTCTAGAAATAATCAGTGCATTTAGTAGGGTGGAATGAGAAGAGAAAGGCTTCAAAGCCATACATATTTGGGCTGGAATCCTGTTCCTGTCATTCACCAGCTTTGTAACTTTAAGAAGTCACTTCATCCATACCCCTGAACCTTAGTTTCCTTATCAATATAATGCAGTGTTATAAGTATTAGAAGTAATTTTCTCTGTAAAGAGCACAGCCTGGCAGAAATGTCAAGTATAATATTTTGCTTAAATTTGGTGCTCTTTCATAGTACCTACCAGTACACAGTACCCTACATATTTTTAAGGACTAATTCTACCAGTCGTTTCCAATGAAAAGTCCTCCCTGAGCCTGCATGTAGAATTCAAGTCTCCCTCCTCTGGGTTCCTACAGCTCCTTGCACAGAATTCTACTCTTACACTTACCACTCCATATGCTAATTATGACATTCTGCATCTGTTTCATCTGTTCATTCAGCACTGTATCCCCAGGGCGTGGCACTTAGTAGGTACTCAGTAAATGCTGAGTAAATAAATGAACAATGTCTTTCCTAATAGATTATGAGTTTCCAAGAGCAGCAACTAGGTATGATTCTAGTATTTAATGTTTATGAGAACAGGAACCAGGCCCACTTTCTACCTATTGATCAGTGATGAAACACCAGTAACTAGAACAGTTACAATGGTTGAATGAGCAGTCTGTATCTTTAGCACCCAGTCCAGGACCTGAAACAGAATGGATGCTCAGTGAATGTTTGTGGAATGAATGAGTAAATGAATGGAACCATTCTTCTTGAATTGGTCCTGTTGCTAAAGTAGGTAAAGATCCATCTGCTTGGGGGTAACTGGAAAATAGTCAATCATTAGAGAATCAGTATTGGTAAGAGGTGGGGGGCTGCATAGTTCCATCCTAATGAAGTCAAATCTTGGACGTTAGAGCTAGAAGGATCTTTAAAGACTACCCAGTCATCTTATGCTGGTACAGCTACCTCCCTTATGTTTTTTACTCAAATATGTGGGCTTTTATTTTTGTTTCCATAGTGCTAAGAGCAATGGGAAGTCATTAAAAGTATTTTAAGCAGGTTTACATTTTTCAAAGATCAGTGTTGCTGCAGTATTGAGAATAGTTTGGAGGTAGGCACAACCTAGATACAAGAATATCACTGAGGAAGCTAGTGCAACATATCAATGAGAAATAATAGTAATTTGAACTGTAGGATGGCAAGGAAGATAGTGAAAAACATACATATTCAAGAGATATTTAAGAGATAAAAGCAACAGGTCATGATGATGAATTACATATGGAAGTTAAAGAAAGGAATGGGTTAGGAATGCCAATGGCATGTGTCTATTTCTAAAATGTATTTATTGATTTTTAGAGAAAGAGAGGGAGAGAAACATGTATCAGCTGTCTCTTGCACGCCCCCTACTGGAGATCGAGCCTGCAACCTGGGAATGTGCCCTGATCGGGAATCAAACTGGCAACCTCTCGGGTATGACGCTCAACCAACTGAACCGCACCAGCCATGGCTATTTTTGTTTGTCTCCCTGACTGGAACTGACTTCCTTTAAAACACTAGTCCTGTTTCCTTTGTTTTGGTATTGCCAGTGCCTCATATTAGGCCTGGAATATAGTACATAATTGGTGAAAGTTTACTGAAAGAAGGAAAAAATCATTGTCCAGCAAGTAGAGAACAGAAGGAGCAACATTCAGAGATCAATACCAGAAGGGGGAGGACATCAGGTCTGCAGGCACTGGGCTGGAGTTCATGGGAAGGACTGGCAGGGACAAGGCAGAACTAGACAGCCTTGTCAAGGGAAGAGCCTAAGGCACAGTGAAACAGCCAGTCTTGGTGTATAAGGTGACATCTCTGTCTTAGAAAGAGGACTGAGGAACTAGTTATGATGAAGCCAATGAAGTAGTGATAAGTTCAGGCTCTGGGTCAGGCTGTGAGTTCTAGCCCTAAGTCTGCCTCTTCTAGCTGTCTGACCTCCCTTGGGCAGTTATTTAACACCTTTTACTCTGTTTCCTTATCTGTTATAGTGGGGATAATAATAGTACCAATCTGCAAAATGTTCTAATCCCCAATAAAGATTAGTTATCAACTAATACAAAAGGTCCAGACTAGAAGGAAAATGTCAACAATAATAGCAACTGTCATTTATTTAACACCTGCTATAGTAGGCTCCTTTCGACAACCATTTTAAGATGAGGAGACTGAGACTCGGAGAGGTTAAATAGCTTGCAGGTAGGAGGTAGAAAATTCAAAACCAGGTCTGTCTAAATTTCAAGGCCCACGCTACACTGCTAAATTTGTTGAATTATTTGAATTGTGGCTCCTTTTAGCCCCTGACCAACCCTGGCCTTGATATATCCAGTGCTAAAGGCACTAACTCAAAAGATAAGGATCACCATTTCTAGGTGAAGGCCCGGAGACAGACGGAATGTGGCACCCTGCACAGAGGCACCCTACACCCACACACTCCATGAACCGATGGCAGCGTGAGCCACATGCATGGGACGTGCACCCCATAATTCAATCTGGAAAATGGATAATTATAGGAGGTTGTCAGATTCAATAGGCAAATGCTGGGGAAATAAAAACAACAAATTATGTGAGAGCTGATATTTGTTCAGGCAGACATCTGTCTTCTGTTAGAGGATTTAGGGATGTTTTTCAACAGAAAGTTTAAAATATGGCTTGAAATAAACCTCTCATCAGCATGGTCTGCAGGGGAGCCAAATTCCTGCTCTCCGTGGGTCTCCTCACACTCACAGAGGGCTGGTGCCCACAGCTATTGAGGGAAGGGAAGCAAGAGGCATATTCAGGCTGACAGACAAGCCAGGCTGTCCTCCTCCTCACAGCACACTTTCTCCTCCTGAGAGACCGTGATCCACACACCTCCACTTGTGCCCAACTCATTCCCACCTCCACAGCCTTGCACGCTGTTCCCACGGCTGTCCTCCCTCTGCCTGGCTTTTCCAAACTCATCTTTAAACTCCCAGGTTCTTCAGAAAACCTTCCCCAAACGCTTCCTCCCACACTGCTCCCCAGCCACCCCCAACCTGGGATCCAACAACACTTGGCATCTGAGCTGCATGATCTAAAATCTGATCATCTACTGCAGCTTTGGTGTTAGGAGAAAAGAATAGTGCACTCAGAGGAATGAACTCAACCACCGCTCCACCACTTCCCGCCGCGGGGCCTTGAGCAAGGCAGCAATCTCTCTCTGAGCCTCAGTGACCTCCTGCATAAAACGAACAGGCCAGTGCCTACTCACGGGGCGATCCCATAGGTTCGACAAGACAGTGCCTCTAAAGCAGCACTCAAGGTACACTTTTCAGGCTGAGTCTAGTGCTGTCTGCTGACCTCACCTAAATGTGTCCTACCTTCTTAGGAGCAGGTGCTGTACTCTCTTCCTCCTTTCCTCAGAAAAACAATGTTTAGTTGCATTCTCTTCTTTTTCTCTATATTCCCACAAGTAATATAAGCCCCTCAGAAGCCCCACACCACTGAGGGCCCCGAGCCAGTGCCACAATGAATTTGGTCAATGTGATTTCTAAGGCTGCCAGGGAGACAATTGTACAAAGGGTGAGAAGTAATGGAAGACAGGAGCAGTGGCTTCCCCTAGGGGGACCCAAGAACTCAAATCACAAATTAGGCTGAAGGCAGTAGGCCCTAGGCTCCCAGAGGTTGAGGCACAAAGCTGGCTACATGCCCCAGACGATTACCTTAAGCAAGGGTCAAACCAGGAGAATGGGGTACACTCAGCAGATTAGACCAGTTTCTAGGGCATTACTGGGATCCCACACTAAGTGAGACTGGGATCCCACACTAAGTGAGACAGGGACAGAGGCCAGAGAAGCGCATACTGAAAACCAGCAAGAATGAACCCTTTCTCTTCAAGGCTCCCTTAGCACTGTTTCTACTATAAAACTATAAACTATTAACTCTACCACAGGAAGGCTAGAATGTAGTGTATATGGGACCTTGTAAATGCCTGAGCCAGGCAGACCTGCCCTGCCACTTAACAATCTGGTCTTGTTCAGTCACCTAAACTGTTTGGATGGCAACTTCTTCGTCTGTTTAATGGGGCTAATAATATGCCTTGTCCTGGTTATTTAATTGATATTGGAAGCTTGACATGAAATAGTAAATGTGAAAGTGATTTGTAAACTGTGACGCATTAGAAAGATTATTTTTATTCATTACGTCTCATCTTTCAAACGAGGCTATAAATCCCAGCAGGTGCAAGCTGTTCTTTATTTGTCATTTGATCCTAATATCCTAGAGGCCTAAAGAAGGGGACATTAATAGTTGAGCTGCTCTTATGCCAGGCATTGTGCTAGGCACCTTACCTGACTCATTCAATTTTGTTTAATTCTCCCAATAACTGTCCTTTTTCCTCTAGACCTGGCTGCCTCCCAGGAAATAACAGATACTAAATATTTCTGGATTAAAATACCATAGTTCCCCTTTCCACACTTTGGGGTTTGAATGATGTAGTGAGAGAACAGGAGTGGTACAAAGCCTATAATTCTGTTAATGAGTGACAAAATAGCAGTGACCACCAAGGAAGCAGGGGGTACTGATTGGGTTTCTAAATATAATCTCATCTTCATTCTACTTAAAAGTGTCAAATTTTTGCTCCTAAGCTTGATCAAATGCAGAGGGTAATTCTCTTGCCTCAGGAAGCCTCCTGGCCACAAGGTGATGCTTTACTAACATCCACATTCAATCCTAAGGATGACACAGAATTTAGAAATCCATATGTATTTCAGAGGGGGTTTGGGGGAGACTGTACTTTGCTTGGCATATGTGCATAGGTAACACTGACCTCTATGTGTAATTACGCACAAATCGAAAAAGGTTCTGCCTCCTTTTGTTTTATCTGAGTCTTTGATGTTTGATTTCACTGGCCTGGCCTTTCTTATTCCTCCTTCATGTCAGCACATAATCGCTGTTCCTGCAGCCAACTGGTCTCTTCGCAGCCGTAAATATGCCCCGCTTATACTAAGAACTCTGAGGCTGCCTCCTAGTGTCTGTCTGCCTCTTTTGGGCCTCTCACAGTCTATTCTCCTTATAGTCACAAAAGTGCATTTCTAATAGTCAAAACTGATCCTGCCTTCCTCTCCCCTTATATAACTCCCCCTCATCTATGGGATCAAGTCCAAACTTCTTAGTACTTTGAGCTATCCTTCCTCTTCCCTAACCTTTCGCTCATATTCACAACATAAACATGTATATCCACACAGTAGCCACATGCCCAACTTTTACGATAAACTGGCAGTTTTCTGAACCAAGTAAGGTTTTCTCTCACCTTTGGGCTTTACATAAACTGATAAGTATGCTGTTCCTCTCCAGGCTTAGACAGCTCTTACACTTCTTCAAGAGCCAGCTGAAGCACTGTGGTCCCAAGACTTCCTTGGTCTCTTGTTCCGTAGCCCCCAACCCACCTTCTCCAGGGCTGCACTGCTCTGCTCCTCAGTACTCTCAGAGACCCCATCACCCCATCACGGCACTTCCCACTCCATAGGGTAGATCTTTGGTTTTTGACAGGTCTGGGACCTGCACAAAATCCCAAGAAAGACAGACTGCCTAACTGAACTACTTCGTTACAGATGGAGAAACTGAGGCCCAGCAGGGTGCAGTGACTTGCTCAAGGTCTGGGACTAGAATAAAAATCTCTTGATTCTTGGCAATTACTTCAAAGACCAAAGATAAAGAAAAGAAAGAAGGAAGCTCTCATGTATCTCAAGTATAAGATCTTAGACACAGAAATGCATATAGTTAGGTCTTTCACACACAGTGACCCTCTAAGACACTTCTCTTATAACCATTTGTTCTTGTCACTGTTCTAATAGAGGGAGGCTGAGTTTCTGAGGTCCAGGGTCCCCAAGATAAGGAAGAGCAGAGTGGAGATTCCATGAACATCCTCTGTCTGTAAGTACAATGCTCCCCCGTCACTTAGGACATGTTTTGCCCTCACTTGAATCCCTCAGGACTGTTCTAACTGCTGTAGAAAAAAATAACACAAGAAAAAGGGAAAAAAAAAAATTCCACCAAATATAGTCCACATAGGCAAAATTATTCTGTACTCAGCATACTGAGCGTGCGTCACTAAGTGGAGAGCTGAGCGGAATGAGGAAAAGTAGCATCAGCAGATGAGATGTTTGCAAAAGCCCTATCAGCGCAGCTCCCACAGACGCGGACGCAAATGTCACGATATACAGGTTGCTGGGAACCACGATGCTAATTAGGGCAAAGATGTCTCTTCCTAGACAAAGTCAGGTGCCACTGCCATGTCCTTTAAGAATAGCTTTTGACCTTCTATGATAGGTTTCTGTAAAAGCTTACATTTAAATGTCAGCATTTCAATAAAATTACCTCACGTTTGTTCAGTATAGGGAATAAGAACATGGGTTTTTGCAAAGTCAGACAGAGAGGCTCCAACACAGTTGGCTTGCCACTGACACAGTGTACGGCCTTAGCTTCTGCGAGCCTTCGTGGCCTCATCTGAAAGGTGAAGGCACTGGTAACTGTCACGAGATTGTAACACCGTGTTGGAGGTAAAGCACCTGGCAGAGGACACAATAAGTGATAGATCGTCCCTTTATCTCCTGCGAATTACAATGCTGGGGCAAATGTTTTCATGTGTATCTGATCCTCACAAGCATCCTGTGAGTCAAACAAGACAGGTGCTATTTTCCCATTTTACAGACCCAGCAGCTCTACATGCCTTCCTTAGAAGCCTCTGGTTAATAATTATGTGAACTGGGAACTAACCCAGGTTTCCCTAATCCATGTCACACTCCATTTACTCATTCAATACATATACACATACTAGGTTCTGTCGATACGACAGTAAGACAGACCAAGTCCCTGTCCCCATAGAAATTCCTCCTACATTATACAGAAGAGGGCACAGGAAGTCGCCACAGAAGGCAGAGAAGCCTTGCCACAGACACTAGAGGCGAGCCAGCTACAAGCAAAGCACCACAGCCTGTGTCAGTCCTGGCTGCTAAAGTGGGATTTCTGGCTGGGGTGGTACCACTTGTCCAAAGTTAATGATATGCCAAAGGGCGAGTTACATGCCACCACAAGAGTACAACAAACCTTCTTTCCCTTTCACCACCATTGGAACAGGCTATGATGTTACTTTAGAAATATTTCAATGTGTCTATAGAGCTATTTTAGCATTCTCTTAGTTATACCAATCAACACTTCAAAACAAGAGAAACTTGGACATATGTTCTTCCTGATCATGCCTCACATTGAACTAAAACAGTCTTAACACATTAAAAACACGAAGGAAGTTCTTGTTACTTCCCCTCACACCTCCCTGCCTCATAACCCAGTTTAGAGACGGATTTTACTTGGCTTATGCAACGCCTTGCCTAGTTCCCTGCCCTCACATCTTTTCCCTCCCTAAAACTGGGGATCCTTGACTCAATCTTATTCTTGCAAGGATTTAAGGGTCCTTCCCTCAGCTTCGAATCAGTCTCCTCTGGTTCTATGTCTCAAGTTCATGCAATGTCCAGGTGTCCAGTCAATTAGAAATGAGCTGCGGCCTCTCCAGCCTTATCCCCCGGCACGGTCCCTGCAACATCACTAGCTCTCTCCACCCACTCCTGCCTCTACCGAGGGCCTCGGCTTCTCCCTCCATGCCTGGCCCTGGAACTAGAGTGAGCCTCCGCTCCATACCATGGCCTATCACAATCTGGACATAACTTTCCCTTCCAGTCTTATGTTCATCCCTTTCTTTCATAAATGTCTTGGAATTAACCAACATAATGAGACAATGGATCCTTAACACCCTCTGCCCTACCCTAATACAAACATATTTCTTCATGTCTACATTCATACTTCCTTCTACCTGAAATAATCCCATTTAACTTTTACCTTCAGAACTCCTAATCAATTCATTCTTCAAAGGTAATAAAAAATATGCCCTTCCTATGTCCTCCAGCACTGGGTAAATAAAGCAGGAAAACTGTCTGGTGTGGTTGAAGAAGTTTAAGCTCTTAGTTGTGTAACTGTACCTGTCCCTAGCTTTGTGGTCCTTGGGAAGCTCAGCGAACCCTCTGAATCTCAATTACCTCATCTGTAAAATGGTGATAATAATACAAACCCCACATGGTGGTAATAATACCAAGCATGGCACATTGCAGGTGCTCAATAAATGACAGCTACTGTCATAGAAAAGGATGTTTACACAAACAACTGTCCAAAGGCTTGGAATGTGACGTGAACCACAAGGTTCCAGAAGGAGAACTCACATCTACTTGTTAGGCCCACAGAAGTTTTCTTTAGGACAAAGCATTTAAACTCAGCTTTGGAAAACAGTTAGAATATCAACATAGAAGGACAATAGGGAAAAAAATCCTAAGAAGAAATAGTGCAATAAGTAACAGCATGCAAGTGGGAAATCACAGGGCACAACTGGGTGGTCAAATGACACAGGCTGCCTGGTGCAGAAGGAGAGGGAAGGGCAGTGAGAGATGCACTGCCGGAAAGGGTTTTGCTGGAGAGTCCCACTATGTCATCTACATCGACAAATAACTGAGGTGAATCTTTACCTCAGTTACAAATCCTACCACTGCCAGAAAACCTGGAAAACGCACCAACACTTCTCTGGCATGGGTCCATGAGAAGGTTTCGGTGAGAACAATTTAGTTTTTGCCAGTGTTCCGAAAAGGTGTAAATAAGATTCAGAACTTTTAATACAAAGGGAAAGCTCAGAGCATCCCCCCACCCTTTTTGTTGTTGTTAAGACACAGCAGCCTTTTTGGGCTTTATTAGAAAATTCTCGTGCCAGCTGTCTCTTTTCTCTGACTCACATTCACACAATATGCCTCTCTCTTATTTCCTGTCAGCACTGCACTCAGATACTAATGAGTTTTCGGGAATAGAAAACCCAATGGAATATTAAAATTGGAAAGAGAAGCTCGTTGAGTTAATTTCGCCGAAGTGCATCACAACATACTGCAATGTTGTAAGAATGAATATTCAAATAGGAATTCAGTCATGGGGAAATTAATTAAGGAAAATGTTATTGCTAATATTGCTTTTTATACATATACATATGCAGAGACACACAACCATCTATTGGCTCTAGTGTTAGCAATAATAAAAGTTAAACATTTATGAAAGTCAAATGTTCAAGAACTCTTGCTGAACTAGTGTTAAAAATTTTTAACTGTTATCCCAAAAAGATGTTTTAAAAGACAAATTTCACCATGCAACTCCCTTACTTAAAACTCTTTAATAGGTCCAAAACCTCCTTCAGAACAAGGCAACAGTCTTCAGGGCCACAATATTCGCTGCGCGGCTTCAGCTCCAGTTACCTACTTGCACTCTCAAATATGTCGTGTTCTTACAAATATCCCCGCCTTGCACATACTGTAACACTCTCTGACCCTTGTCTAATGCAGTTTACTGTCACTTCCTCCTCCCTCTGCTAGAGAAAGGGGCTCTCCTGGGTGTCCCAGTATCACACTGGGCTTAGTGCTACTTAGCAGCAAACACTGTACGCCTACTAAATGCTAGAGGCCAGGGCAGGCAATTGCATACTTTATTGTCACAGTCTGTTTACTTGGCTGCTAACCCACCAGACAGTACATTTACTGATTCATTAAACAAATACTATACAACAGCACTGTGCTTAGCACTGGGGTTCAATGGTAAACAAAAATACATCCTCAGCCCTCTAACAGGCTGTAGTCTAATTATATAGATAATTATTATATACCCTTTGAGTAGTAATCTTTATACTCACTAATACCTAAAGACTTTTTGAATGAACAAATTTTTAAAAATGAGTAAGTGGACAGATATGATGTTCCATACTACGGAACTTGATCAGAGCAATACACGGATGCCAGGGCATAAAATTAGAAAACAATTTGATGTATCAGTAAGAAAACAGAATTTGGAATCAGAATACTGATACTGGAATCCCAGTCCCTGGACTTACTAAATGTGTGGCTTTGAGCAAGCCTCCTATCCTCTGTGAGCTTTAATTTTCTAATTCGTGAAATACTAATACCTGTTGGTTTAGAAAGAACTATTTCCACTCCTATCTTCATGCCCAAGGCAGGGAATCATTAAAAAATACTGTTGGAATATCATAGCTTTTAGGGCCAATCCTGATCAATTGGCAATTGCTTTCTGGAGCACTATGTTGAGAAGGCCTCTGAGACTGGATCCAGATTTATTAAGAAGTACTGTAATCAACTGACAATGTCTGCCTATGAGGGCACCGGAGAATGGCCATGCATGTAGCCAGGTTTTTTGCAGGCAGTGGATATCCATAGAAAGCTCCTAATTAGATGAGTGGCATAAATCAGGGCACAGTATTGAATAGAATGGGATGGAATGAAATGGAACAGAATAGAGAACTACAGACTGGCTCACAGAGAATCCATCTCTTCACAAAACCCTCTTAAATTACTTGGAGTAATCTGCCTTTTGTTATAGTTGTCTAGGCCTGTTAATTTTTTCTTCTAGGCCATGACTGCCTTGTTTCTGGCACATAGGATAGGGGTCGATGATGTTCGGTGGATGAACGAGTAAATGAACAAATGAGTGAACGAATACACAGCATTCTGCTTATTCTCTGTATGACCTTGGACAGGTCCTTAATGTAGCATATCCAGCTATAATATGGTACTCAACAGTTCACAGAACATGTTCACCTCCATCAGCTCATCTGATCCTTACCACAATCCAGAAAGGTGGACAATGATATAACTATTTAAAAATGACGGAGCTGAGGCTCTGACATTAAGTGACCTTTTTTTTTTTATTGATGCTATTTGAGCATCAGTTTTCTTATCAGTGAAAAAGGGGGGAAATTAATATTAATTTGCTTATCTCAATGGCTAAGGTTCAAGCCATTGTAAACTAAAAAGTACTGTTTGAATATAAAGCAAAATAGTGATATTTTGCAGGAAACGTCTCATTCTTTAGTTTATTTCATTCTTACAAAACCCCGAGAAAGTGGGTTTTGATATACAAATTTTATTGATGAGGAAATAAAGGCTCAAGAACAAGGTCACTAAGTTATTAAAGGGGTAAAACTGTGTGTCTTTAAATCCCATAACTCTTTTCTCCAAGCAATATGACATTTTCCTCAACAGGACACTCCTTTTACAATAATACATTCTTTCTTTTTATTTTCCTCCAAAGATATTAGCTGTGGCATATGGTACGTCAAAATACAATTTGATTCAAAAGAAACAGGTTGCTAGCATGCATGTGGTTCTTAACAGAACTAAACAAACTTGGAGGGGAGGAGCGACCAGAGGTATGTGTGCCAGAAATGAGGAAGATAAGCTTTTCTGGATCAACATGGCTGGGGCAGGGCCTGCCCATGGGCTTAAAGCTATACACAGAGTTTCTAAGATAAGCAGGGGTCACAAAAGGCTTGTGAAATGCTGCCTATTGAAATTCAGGTCTCACAAAATAATCCATAACTCCCTTGTCTCCTCAGGGCCTGCAGCTCTGGGCTTTGTTCCTGGGCCCACAGATGAGCCTTTATTCTATTGTCTTAGCAGAAAAAAATATGGCTCCCTTAGGGGAAAGGGCTTGGGTCTGAGCTTGACTTTTTATCCATCATGTTAATTTAGAAATAAACTATTGGTTTCACTTTGTATTCATCAGAGTCAAGGGTGGATTGTGTTCCGTTGGTCCCCTTTGTCCTTAATTAGCAGCCATGAATACCCATATTAATGGGGTTGAGAGATATTTTGCCTCACCCTATACCATAGTAGGTAATTAAAAGTCTCATTAATAAAATGGCTGCATTCATAATTTCTATAAACCTATTATGAAACAATAAACATGATTATAGGATAGCTCCCCTTCCTCTCCCAACCTCCCTTCACTGTTCTTGTCTATTTCCATAAAGGTTTCAGGATTGCACAGGGAAGGACAAACTAGCAAAGGATACATGTGGTAACTTTGGATCTGATCATTCGGGCACGTAATTAACAGGAGAAATCAGACCAAGTGTTCTTGAGAAGAGAGAAGAGACCCAACTGAACTGGGAATGTGATATGGTCCTACAGGCCTGAAACTCCTGCCTCTTTTGGACTTTAATTTCAAAGATAACAATAAGTTGTGTTTTTAATTGGACTGTAAATATCCATCCTGGCTTTTAAATTGAACGCTCTGACATTTTTGGCTCAACTCGATTAAGCAAATTTTGCTAAGTATACATTGGGTATTGAGCAGAGTGGATAAAATATGTGGAGATTAATCATAAACAGTGCCTGCCCTCCGAGAGTCTGCTATCTAGCAGAATGGGAAGTCCCTTAAACAACCAACTCAGATACAAAGAAGGTGCTTATGTTAAGAGAAGGAAAAGGTCTCCACTGACAAAACATTCTCTAAATCAATGTCTCTCACTCCCCAACAGACTAGACTGGCAGTTTCTTGTAGATCCTCCTAACATACCCCTGTACTTCTCCAATCATATCAGTTAACACAAGATGGTATTATAATAGCAACTAAATTTGTTTTAATTCAGTATTCTGAATGTAGGCATAACATGGAAACTCAAAAAATATCTATTAAATGAATGAATGAATGAATGAATGAATGAATGAATGAATGAATAAATGAATGAATGAATGGGCATTTGAGTATCAGCCAACCATCCTAATAAATACAATAATCTTAATAGACAGAAACAAAGCTCTAGAGGACACACCTTTCACAAATACTACTTTTTTGATACTCATAGCAGCCCTCGTCCTATCTATTAATAAAAAAAGGTGATGCAAAAATAGTAAGTTGGTGAGGTGACACCATCCAGTAAGCCTACACCTACTGCTCTTCCTACTATGACAGGCCTCCACTCTGTTCCCCTAAAGTTCATCCTCTATTCAAGAATTTACCTGGGTTCAAGCCACAAAAGACCCGTCCTTTCAGAATTCCCCCACAAACCTCAACACTCAGAGAGTTCGTGTTTCTCAGTCTGATATGTGCTTCTTGTTTTGTTCCTATTGGATTTAAATCCTTAAACTCTCTCTCTCCAGCTGCCACTTGAAGACAACTCTCTGCTCTGTCTTGTACTCCCCAGATTCCTTTTGCTCACATTGAACCCACTGTAGTTGTCATGCTCAGTATAAAATTTAGCATGCATCCTAGGCCAGGTACTCCTCGGGACTTTAAGTCTTACATTACCTTTTCTCCCCTACAGGGTGTCACACATAGCAGGTGCTCAGTAATTTCTTTTGCAGTGTCTTACCTGCAAAATCCCTCCTTCCAAGAGGGAAATTCTGCCTTCCAAGAGGTCTACACTTACTGTCTCCCTTTCTTCACCCTTCATTTGCTTTTCAACCTCCAGCAAAAGGGCTTTCACAATGAAAACTGTTCTTACTGAATTCTCCTGATGGCCCATTACAAGAGTTCTTCGATGTCCTTTTCAAATTATATTTCTCTAAATCATTCCAAATTGTTAAACAGCCTCTATTTTAAAATACTCTCTTGAAAATGTATTTGGCAATTGTTGCTTGGGGACTGAGCTGGGGATAGATGAGAGCAGCGGTGTGGAGAGAGGAACATGTTCATTGTCTCAATTGTGATGAGTTTCATGGATGTATGCTATGTCCAGATTTACAAAATTGAACACTTTAAAAATGTGCAGTTTATTGTATATCAATGATACCTGAATAAAAGTGCTTTAGCAGTTTTTTTAAGTCAGTTGGGAAAGAGATATTTGCCTACCCATGTCTATTCCAGCAATATTCATAAGAGCAAAGATCTGGAAGCAACTAAATGTCTATCAATGAATGAATGGATAAAGAAATGTGGTACATACATACAATGGAATATTATTCAACTTCAAAAAAAGAAAAAAAACCCTGTCATATGCTATAAATGAATGTGCCCTGAAGATGTTATGCTAAGTGAAATAACTCAACCACAAAAAGACAAATATTGCATAATTCCACTTATATGAAATATTGAAAGCAATCAAACTCATAGAAAGAGAAAATAGAATGGTGGCTGCCAGTGCCTGGGGGTGGAAGTAGGAAAACAGAGGATTGTTATTCAGCAGATAAAGAGTTTCAGTTACGTAAGATGAAAAGTTATAGAGATCTGTTGGACAGTAATGTGCATATATTCACCAACACTGTACTATATACACTTAAAAACTGTTACAAGGATAAATTTTGTTCTGGGTTTTTACAACAATTTTTAAAAACTAAACACACCAATCATGATGCTCAGCACTAGGACTAAAACTATGGACAAAGTGATTTGAGGAATCATGGGGGAGATCAAGGTAGGCAGGAACATGAGGATGGAAAACAGTAGCAGGCGGGCATGCAGAAGCCGTTTCAAATAGAACAGCTAAAACAAGGGTACTGGGTAAGAGAAAGCCTCGTGTATTGAGTTTACTGTGTACAGTTTGCTGTTGGTAGAGAATAAGCTGAAGAACCAAATCTTGGAGGGATGGGTAGACTTTGTTAAAGAGTATGGTCTTGATCCCATGGATAATTAGAAACCATTGCCCTCTTTTATATAGGAATGTGTCATACTCAGATTTATGTTTTAGGAAGATTATGTAGGAAACAACATGTGAGGAGAACAGGGCTTAAAACAATGAAATCAGTTTGGAAAATGTTTCAACGTCCAGGTGAGAGAAATAAGAGACCCGACCTAGAGGCTGTAAGGGTAATAGGATGGAGTAGATTGTGAATTACCGAGGGGACAGACTTGGCAGACTTGGTTATAATTCAGTTGTGAATCTAAAAGAGAAGTTGAAGGCACTTCTTTTTCTGTTTGAGTAATTAGGTGGAAAGTGATGTGAAAAACAGACAGAGAAAGTAGACTGGAGGAGGATAACAGATTGGACATACAGTCATTGAGCTCAGTTTTGGACACGTTGAAGATAAGGTGCAACGGACACAGTAGCATTGACATCTGACAGTAATTTGGATAGATGGCCCTGGAGCTCAAGAGAAGATCTTGTTAGGAGAAAACAGACTTTAGAATAATATATAAATGGCATTTTAAATTATTAAAGATGATAAAAATCAAAGATACAGATAGAGTAAAAAGAACAGTGAATTGAGAACAAAAACTTGAGAAACATCAACATTTAAGGAGAAGGTAGAGAAAGAAGATTTACAAGAGATCAGTAAGAAAACAATGGAGGCGTAGGAGAAAGGCCATTAAGAATGTACTGCCAGGAAATCAAAGCATAAAAATGTTGGAAGAGAAATTATTAAAAAAATTCTAGAGTTATTACATAATAGGACTGAAAATGTCCCTTATATTTGGCAATTTGGCAATTAAGAAGTCTTTCATAACCTCAACAAAAGCAGATTCGGTAGAGGCATAAGAAAGACAGGATCCAGTGGACTGAGGACTAGATTAAAGAGGAACCATTAAAGATGAATCACCTTTTCAGTGATTTCCAAGGGGTGAGAACGAGGGGAAATATGACACCAAGGAAGAAGCATAGCTGCAGATCTGGAGTGACATTTCCGAACATCGCATGCCCTTCTACCCAGCGACTGTGCGCTAAAGGCCGCCCAGCCCCATCCATTCCCAGCTCCTCGCCACAGTGCATCTCCATATTGCTTCCATGTCCTTTGTGTGTCGACAGGGTTAGAATGAAAGGCTTCAAAAATCTCTGATAAATCAAGTCCTTAACTTCCTTTTGATCATAATAAACTCCTAAATACTGATATCATGACCCTCAAAACTTTAGATACAATTTCAGGAGATTCAAGAAAACCTTGTGAAACCAAGTCTGCCCTCACACAATGTCAAGAATCTCTTTTCTGGATAATACTGTCCCAAGATAAGGCAAATGATAACAACAGCTATCATAAGAGTACACTAACAATAAGCACTTATATTCAATACTTCATAGTGTACAACACACTTTCACATTTTGTATCTTACTTGGCCCTTCCTAAGTTCCATATATTATATATAAGGACAGTGATGTTACAGCTACTCACAGATACAATATTTGATTCTAGACCCCCTGACTCCAGATTTCCTGCACACACTGGGAGCACATCACAGTGTTTGGTGAGCTGTGAGTGCTATGTAGACGTGGGCACTTATTACCAATGGAACTCACATCAAAGAGGCAAAATGATTGCCCCAAATCGCTAGTGAGTGGCAGAGCTCTTGTCTCCTGATGCTTTTATCGCTGATCTTTTCCTTCTTCCTGGGCAAAACTACTCAGAGAGAAGCACAGCACTGGATTACTAACCTTGTCTGGGCTGGTTCTGTGCTCTGAGCAACAAAAGATGTTGGGATGTAAACCATAGACCAGAACAATGCTATCTTTCCTGTGCCTCTTATCGCTTCACAGAGACAGGGTTTTGATTGAATAGCCTCCTGAAAATTCATTTCTTCTTGCTTCCCCACATGGCTTTAATTTATTGCCAAGTGACTCCTTGGAAGTTTCATATTTCCTCTTTCAAGGACACAGAGGAGGGCAGCATAGTATTTTTCCTTCGTAAATAAGGCAGCTCCTCTTCTTCATTGTTCCCTGTGCCCCTTAAACAACCTCTATCCATCTGTATTTAGGTCCTATTGATTCTCACTTAACTGTCTTGTTCCTCCTAGACTCTGGAAAGCACTTCAGCCCTGTAGAAACTGAGTGTACGTTCACTTCCTCCGGTTGCCTGGGTAAACAAGCCATAGTGATGCCCAGTAAAAACACCAGCCTCTGCCCCTGCCCACCAGGATCACTCTCAGTGGAAAGTGGGGTGGAGGCAGAAATAGGAAGGTAGGGTTCCTGTTTTAAGGGTATTAGACTGGGAGTCAAGAGACCCTGGCAAAAGTCCCAATTCTAGCTTGTCCTAATGGTGTCATCTGGATGAGTCACAGTTTCTCTGTGGGCTCTGGTTCCTTGTCTGAAAAACAAACCAGGTGACCCTAAAAGCCCCTTTACATTTTCTATCACAAATTATATTTTATGTTGCTTTTATATCCATTGCCTAACATTACTACAATGTAAAATTACCAAAAAAAATTTTTTTGGATAACTACTTTATAAATAGAAAACCCCTTCACAGATGTATTTATTGCTCTGATTGATGATGTTAGGACTGAATTCCTGGACCTCCACAAACCTTGTACCTTCACATTAAAAAGAATTCCCATTGTCTCCCAATCCTTGTTCTGATTTAGTGATGGAGCAAAGCTGCTAGGAAAATAAAATGAATCTGGCGGAATGAAGAGGTCATCTCAGTCTTAGACAAGAATGACCTAGGAATTGAGTGCCGGCCTTCGCCAAAACAAAGAGAACACAGGCCCAGTTTAGAGAAGTGCTCAAAGCCATTTTAGTAGCTGGTTGAGAGAAATGGTAAAGGAAGGGCTGAGAACCACTGAACAGCAGGGCACCTGACTACTTTATTTTGGGAGGGGAGGAGGTTTTGAGGTTTATAATCAGCTCTTCTATTCCTGTGTCTTGGGCTTTGCTCCCTGAAAGGCCAGAATAAATGCACTGAACTCCAGCAACTGGTTCTGAGATTTTAAACAGTTGTGACCACTGGGATGACCCTGTGCGAGAGAAGAGCCTTAGGAATAAAAGGTTTCTTGTAATTATTATTGTCATTATTATTATTACTTCCTCCATTGCCTATTTTCTTGATTCTTTGTTCCATGTTTTTAATCTCTGCAGTTAAGGCTCTGACCCTTCCCAAACACAACCCCTGTCCCCAATACTTTCCTTACACATATTATTTTGCTGTGTTAATAGAAGTAGAGTGTCTAGAATGAAGGAAATGAAGGTTCTGCTCCACCCTTCCCCCAGTGAGTAGATTTCAGGGCTTGCCATCCGTAACTGAGTCCCACACTGCCAGCTTAAACTGACGAAAAGTCCAGCAAAGATGACCAAGATGGAGATGGGTCTGAAGGCCAGTACATTCTAGAGAGAGTAGAAAGAATGGAAAAAGATAATAGCCTCGGAAGGGGAATTGAGATCAATGTGTAAAAATTTTGTAAAGAACATTCTGAGTATTAGACTTTGACTGGAAAGGACAAAGAGGAAACAGAAGCCAGATGGGTGGAATAGGAACTGGGGAAGCAACCTATTCAATGGATTGCTCCGGCCCAACCTCCCCAGCCCATGGAGAACTGATGACCTCAGGATTAATGCACTATTCCTAGGGGAAAAGAAAATTCTGGCATGATTCCCGCAGGTATTGTTATCCTACGAGGCCCAATGGAGCAAAAATGACTAGGAATGATCTCAGGAAGCTCTGGGTAGAGGTGAGCTATAACACAGACTTGGCTGATGGCTTTGTCACTGGGTCATTCTAGCTAATTACAGTTAGAGTGGGGTCTATGAATAGCACTATCTAAATTTCTCACCCCACGGTGTATAACCACTTAATTTAGCAGAACTGACTGGCAAGACAGAGCTGGAAAGATAGCTTGACAGGCAAAATGATACTCCCTTGAGGAAGATCAAAAGCCAGGATGGTGCTCCATTAAGTTCATGCTCCCATTTCAAAAAAATGAGCCAGAGACCACACACAAAAGTCCCTCTGTACACAAATATTCACTGTGCACTGTCTCTCTCACCCTTTCCTACTCTTTACTCCCTTGGCCACTGTCTTTGCCATGTATCCTCTCGGAGTTTTCTTTCACTGTGTATTATCTACCTTGCTCCATGGCTTCTTTTGAGTAACTATACATATTTAAATTTTAGACTATCTTATGCCTATGGATTGATCTTGGTGTTAACTGTTTTGCAGATGAGGAAACTGAGGCTAGGAGAGATTTGGTACCTTGCTCCAAATCACATAAGTAGAGAGTGGTAGAGTAAGGTTTCAAAACAGATCATCTCTCTGAGTTGAAAGACCATGCTTTTCCCCCTGAGCTACAATGTCTAACGATTTATTTCTTCTCAGTAATAATTCTGATAGTTTTGATTCTCCTTGTAGGTGATGTTACCTTCTCAGTCTTGGATGACATCTGAAGTCCTATCCTATCAGCAGTGCTCCTCTGACCTCCCCGCTCCCATCTTCTCCAGCCTGGCAGGCAGTTCCCAGACGACAGAAACTGAAGGGCAAGAAATTAGAGGGACTGAAGACAGATTTTGTAGGACAAGCTGCCCCTTTTGTAGACACACGATTCCTATCTCAGAGAAGACACATTCTTGGTTGCTGCCTAGCATGGGCACCCAGGACAAGAATTTGGCATCACCAGGAGTTCTTTCTCTTCTCATCTTAACACAGCACATTTGTCCCACAGTGCTGCGGGCTGTGTGAGTAATGAGCAGATTTACTTAAGCTATAAAAATAAAGTTAATTTAAGTCATTGTTCCAAAGAAATTCAGAACAGGGTCATACCTGATTTAGCTTCCAAGGGGAGAAATTAATCTGTGATATGTCAGAACTCAGTTCTTGTTAGACCCACACATATGTGCAGGAATGCACACTCACAAATAAACACACACACACCTCCCAGCCCTGAAGTTATTTTCCAAGAAAACCAGGTGAAGAGAATCTTCATGATCAGAAGCAGGGAGTGAGTGAGTCAGTGCTGAGTAGAACTCGGCAGACAGTCCAGGAGGAGGTCAATGCCCGGGCATGTGAAAAACAAAAGCAGCAAGTGCAGCCATGGGGACCTTGGAAAGTTGCCTAGGACCTTGGACACTATTTTACCCAGCACCACCAACACACATACTCCAGTCTTTTAAAATGTTCTATTATCTTAACATTTTTGAAACAACTCAAAGAGATAATTGTGAAATTACCTTTAGATATCTCTGGTTAAGAAATGAAATATGTATCATCTCAGTCTTAGGTCATATCAGGTAAATAGTTTTGAAACAAAAGTTAGATCATGTTTCTAAGTCAAGGAACAAAGGGACCAAAACAGATGAAAGATTTAATCTGTCCAGATTTCATTTTCTTCCCGAACTACATATGAGTTAAAGGAAGTATTTTTACTCCCAATTCTGGTCACTCTCTGCTAGGCCTTTTCCAACATCAAGTTCACAATGAAGGGCCCAGATGTGGACTTCAGCAGGAGAATGGTGGAACAGGATCTTCCTCTCCCTCATTCTTAACACTCCGTTTCTATTGACATAGCAAAATATATTTAATGGAAGTATTATTAAAGGACATTGTGTTAAGAGAACAGCAAAGCCTAGCCCAGTCTGGTAATCAGTAATTTGCAGAGGTAAAACTACCAACGGTGCAGGGCATTATCAGGGAAGGGCAGGCTGCCCAGCGAGGACTGGGAGGTGAGAACTGGTTAGAGATGAAGCAGACGTTAGAGATGAAACAGCTGATGAAGACCTCTACTGCCATGCCTGCAAAACAAAAGCTAACTCTACAGGTGAAGACAAACCCTGGTTGGGTTTTTGGAAGGGGATCCACATGACATGATTTGTGTTCTGAAAAGCTCATACTAACAGAAGGTGGAGGGTGAATTAAAGGAGAGAAATTAAAAGTAGGGAAACCAATTCAAAGACTGATGCAGTAACGCATAGAAGAGGGACAACTTCAGGAGAGCACTTGGCATTCCCAGTATGTTGCTGCTGTGTGTTCTCAGGACGTGAAATAAAAGATGTGCTCAATAGCTAAGCAAAAAATGACCTCCCTTTATGTCCAGGAGGGGAGTGAGAGAGCGAGAGAGAGAGAGAGAGAGAGGGAGGGAGGGAGGTTGGTTAGGGGGTCATGGTTGCTCAAAGGGACCTCACTCATCCACAGGTTTCCAGATAACTTGTTTACCTAGATCATTACCCAGACTGTGCCGGCTAGCTGACTGGATTAAGCCACTTTTCACTGAGTATTCATCATTTCCAGACCCCCATACTTAGCATCACCTTACATACAGTATCTCATTTAACCTCTT
Source organism: Miniopterus natalensis (assembly GCF_054644295.1). Taxonomy (NCBI): domain Eukaryota; kingdom Metazoa; phylum Chordata; class Mammalia; order Chiroptera; family Miniopteridae; genus Miniopterus; species Miniopterus natalensis. Next base: position 28,859,749 of record NC_142089.1, read on the forward strand.
TTGTAAAAAGACCCCAAGAATTAGGTACTCTTATCCCCGATGTGTGAGTGAACAAAGTGAAATATCTGCTGCAGGTCCTGTGGCTACTGAATTGCACTAGAATTTGATCACAAGGCTGACTCTCAAGCCTGTGATTGCTCCACTATAATGAGAGGAGCGTGTGTCACTCACCTTATTAAACAGGGGACTTTGTGTATCCCACTTCCATACACATTCCAAAAGAGGCCTCTACCTCATAGCCTCCACAATCAATAGCACCACACTTTAAAAACTGTGCAAATGTGTTTTTAATAAACTGCCTCAAAATTTTCTGTATGCCTTAATAAGCTTCTGTAGCCTCAGGAGACCTTATTAGATAAAGATAAGATGCTTTAGAAAATTCCCCATCCCTAACTACTTGAAGATGCATTAATCATTTTAAATCTCCCCCAAAATCATGAGCAGAAAATCATATTGTTGACTCTGGCATAATGAATATAAATGCTACCCCTTCCCACACGAAATATCATCGGATGAACATCTACAAATTCTGAACATGAGGTGGACCCGGAAAATCCTCTAAACAAATAGACTCTACCTAGCCCTGCTGCAAATCCAACCTGGTTATAATTCTATACTTTCCTTTACTCCAGTGTCCTCTTGCTAACATTATTTGAAAGTGCATTGCTTTTCCACTCTGGAAATGCCATTTTACACTCCTTTGTTTCTCATAGGGCTCTGGAAGTAGCAACATAATATTCTTTCCCTTCCAGATGTTGCCCTTTCCTCTCTAGAAAATGAATTTTCCACCTTTCATTTCAAAGCACTCTGTCAAATGGTGTCCTGTTTATGGCCACAGTGCATCCCTAGCACCCAGGCAAGATGTCTCTCAGGGATGAAAAACAACATTCATTCTAATCCATGTAATTGCTTTTAAAATACCCATTGTTTTTATTAGCAGTCTTTCTATTGTTGTCAGAGAATGATCATACTCCTTCGGAAATGTCTCTCTTATTTTCCATTTATGTCTTGAAAAAGTATTTTGATTATAGAAATATGCAGTTGAGTTAGAAAGACAGTTCTCATTCATCCACAACCAACCCACAATTTCAGAGTGTTGTGGAACTGAGAGAAAAAAATAGACTAAAATTTACTTTTGACAAAAGGCATAAGAAATAAAAAGGTTGTGTGGGAAATTAAGTCAACTAGTTGTGCCTACAGGATCACAATAAACCTGTGCTTATTTTATCTGTATACTAGGGATAATAACACTTATATTATGGGATTTTTATGTAAATTAAATATTATATGTGACAATGTCTGGTCCAGTTCTTGGTAACTAGAAAAATTCAACCAATAGCAGTAACAGTAGTAGTTGTTGTTACTGCTATTTGAAGGGAAATATTAAACCAACCTCACTCTTTATTTATCAAACACTTATTGATCATATATGACACAGTCCCCCATGGAAGAAGCTTTCAATGTAGTATGGGAGACAGAAAAGTTAACAGTTAACTATTATGCAGTGTGATAACTATGATAATAGAAGTATTTATGAACAAAGATGCAGCCATTTAAATAGTACTTTATATAGACAGCATTTCACAGTTTTCAAAGCTATTGTCTCATGACAACCATCTGAAATAGATTTAGACTACCTGATTTTACAGATCATCATCATCATCATCACCCTGGCAGCTACATGACTACTACTCCAGGCCCTGGGCTAGAATCTTTACATGTATATATCACTCAATCACCATAAGAATCCTGCAAAGTAGCTACTTTGATCCCCATTTTGCAGATGGTGCACTTAAGAGTCAATGAGTTTTACTGGCTTCCCCTAGTCGCAATACTAGGAAGTGATGTAGTCCGAATATGAGTACAAATCTGTCTCCAAGTCACGGTTTATCTTCCATTCACAGCTGAGTTATAGACACAAACCAGCTCGGAGAAAATTACATTGAGATTCAGGAAGAAGAGGGGATTTTTCTCTCAATGGGATCTAATATTTCCATCTTGAATAAACAATGCAAAAGAGAGGATGACGATTAGTATCCTGATCTCTACACTAGATATGGAAGTCATCCTTAGTCTAGATTTCCCCAATTAGTTACCATTCAACAAAACTAGGGCATATCAAAAGATGTTTCACAAACAAGTGGCCTTTGGAGAAGCTATTATGCCAGCTTACATGGCCTATGGTTGAATTTAACACTGACATTGCCAATTCTAGCGTTCAGTCTTTCAGAAATTACATTGGCCAGCCTGAATATGTAATAGATAACTTTCAGATGGCTGCCAACTACAACCAAATGCTTGAACAAGCTGCTAGCCCTTATACAGGAAAGATAAAAGTGTTAAGGAGAACCTTTAATTACATTACTGCAAACTAAATCCAGTCAAGAACGAATTCTCATTATAGGAACCTGATAGTTCGGAGATGGTCCACAATGAAAGACCACTCACCCTGGTTTCTGCCAAAGGTTGGCTCCCTGAGGTAACAGCTATATTGTTTCATTTAGCCCTGTAGAATGTCTTATATGGGAAATCTCCTAGGTAAAAAAAAAACTTACTCCTTAAGAACTTAGCATGTTTCTTCCTTCCTGACAATGAGAACTATGTAACCCATCATGTTGCCTTTAGTCCTCAGTGTCTAGGGAAGTTATAATTGATTTTTCTATTAATTCATGCAACTACATTAACTGTAAGGTTAGTATTTTTCCTTATTCATGTTTCTAGTAGGGCTCCATTTTTAAAACAAGGAATAACAAAAGCCTTTTCTTTTTTTAAATAATTATTCTACCATTTTATAAATAAAAAGTACAATCTCATTTTTTACAGATCCTAAATTTATCATTAGTGTGTGAACATCATTCACTCTTTCAAACTCTTATAATGTATAAGTTTTATCTATGCTGAACACTGTCCCCCAGTAGGGGGAAGATGGTAAACAGATAAAATACAATGTGACAATTACTACTAGTAGTACAATGTGATAATTACTACATTTATTGGTAAGCTGTACAGAATGAGTATCAGATATGTCCACATGTACTATAGACTTGCTTTCTTGATGGGTAGAGAAATGCTGGCTGCCTGATTAATGTGGCTTTCTGAAATATATCTCAGAAACCCAAGTACCTTGGAGCTTTGAGTGAATTAAGAGATTTTAGATTTGGCCAGATCAATGGCACACCTCCTTAGAAAGGCCTCTGTGTCTTCTGTAATTCACAGAGTCTCTCTAACTCTGCACTCTGAGGTGGTCCCTCCAGGTCAGACAATCTAATGCAGCCAACCACAAGGAGACAGGTTCTATGTCTCCAACCTGGGGGGAGCCCTCAAGAGCTTAAGTTTCATTTACTTTGGACACCAAGCACTTTTAATCAAGCTTCGAAACTCTGCTCAGTTTAACAATCATGTATTAATCTCCCATTGTTTCCTGGAAGCACAGAAGTAATTAAGACTCCTGTTCAGAGTTCAAGACTACTTGGGGAGACAGACAAATAAACAGATTTAGTATAGTATATAAAATTATGGTGATAAGGGTGTTTGGCCCACGGTAGGATTCATAATTTGGGAAAGAACTTCAGTGGTGCTGGCCAGTGGAGAGTAGGAGGAGACAAGGAACAGAAGAAGCAGAGGTTGGGGAATAACCTAGCTACCTACTTACCATCCACTGCACAATGCCAAGGTGGGGCCAGGGTGACTGAGACAGAATTTTGTCCCATGGACCCAATGTGGCAAGCAAGTGGCACAGATATGGGATCCAAACAGCAGGTGAGGCTGAAATCTAGATGGCAGTAAAGACTGTGGGAGACCAGTTCATTCAGAGCAGTGCAGAGAGAGCCTCGCTTCTCTAGGATATGGGATTCACTTGAGGTTGGTGTTGGAACCCCAGTCAAGCAAGTTGGCACTGAGTGTTATGCAATCCTAGCGACATGGGAACTAAGGCAGAAGTCCAGTTGCTTGTGGAAGGGAGAGGCTCTCCATGACCATGCAGACTGCTGAGGCTCCCCACTTACCCTAATGCCCAGACACACTGAGGACTATGTTTATAGCGGCAAAATTAAATTTAGATGTCATCTGCTGATGGTCTGAGACTAGTAATAAGCCTCTTGTCTGAAAAAAAGATTGGCATAGGGAATTGGACTGAAAGCTGTAGATTGAAGGGGCAAAGAAGGAAGAAAGACAGTAGCCAATATAATTGTGGAAACATTTTTGAAGGTTAGGAAAAGATGATTCTCAGCCTCTTTTCTACCAAGACAAAGGGGAGTCATTTTTTTCTCATTTGTCTTAGGTTACCAGCAAGTGGCCCCACTGTCACTGCCATTTTGTAACTTGAGTGTCACATAACTGTTATAATAGAAAATTGAGAAAGTAAAAAACTTCACTCTATGTTTCACCATTGAATGTCTCTCCTCTTCTACTTATATGTAGATTCATGATCTTTTTTTTCTCTCAGGAGAGCCAGTAGGAACCTGTCAAAAATATTCCGGCATATGCAAATCCTAACTAGACAGACAAAAATAATCTCTGCCTGTTCCTCACATGCTCTGTGGGAGTTTTGCCTTGTCTGCATGATTGATCAGTTTGTGTGTTACTTTTCAAAATCACTTTTCAAATTGAGACACAAAGTAGAGAACAACAGGAAAGGTATCTGGGCCTGGGCTGGGCGCAAGGGCACCTAATCCAGGATAAGCCATTTGAATAGCTTAGGAATACTCTTCCTGCACATGTCAGGGTCAGTTCTGTAGCCTCCATTCCATGGGCAACAGGAGATGAAACTCCCCAAAGGTGAACTGGAGAAGTGAACAGGCTTCTTTTTTTTTTTTACCTGGTTGACAGTACCTCTATATCTAAATACATTGGATGCTATGTAAACTGCCAAGGTCCTGCCAGGATTCCTAAGCACACTCAGGACTCATTTCCTGTAGTCCCAAGAGGTCGTGGCGTTTCCGGCCCTTCCTATGGGTAGTTTCTGAGCTTTTTTCAGGAGCTCTCTCATATCCAATTTCAAGGAAGAAACTCCATCACTCCAGACTTTTCAGAGAGGTCTCCCTCTTTGCCCAACTCCAGATACACTGTGCTCCTTGTAGTAAACCACAGGAAAAATAACCCGCTGCCATGAAGCACTGCTCTCAGAAACAATCCCGCCGAAATATTACTTTTTCTGGGTTTTATCTCCTTGTCTTAATCTTCACCTCCACTGCCTCTGTCCAAGCTTCGTCATCTTTTACCTATATCCTTAAACTAGCCCTTTGACTTGCTTCCTGGGGCCATTATCTCCTCTTCTCCCAGCTTCCCCAACCTCTCTCTCCACCCATCCCAGCCTTCTAATTCACTATCCCACTGATAGGAATTCTAAAGCGCAAATATATGAAAATGTAACTTGCTTGATAAAAACAAAACAAAACAAAACAAAAAACCACTACAACCAGCCTTCATCAAATGCTAAGGATGAGAGGGGAAAGGGAAAGTAGCAACACTGTGGAGCATCTGCGATTTGTCAGGCTCTGTGCTGGATCCTGTTATACGTATGACTGCCCTCCATCCTCACGACAATGCTTCAGCATAATGGGTTATCATCTCTCACTTATGGGGAGGAAACCAGGGTTCAGGGAGCTTACACAATTTGCCCACGGTCGCATGGATAGTAGATTCGGTACATGGCCTCTGGGGTCTGCTGACGCACACCCGCTTCTATGAGTTTGCCACTGTGAATTCTAGACTCTAGAGGCACAGGGAAGAATAAGAGATCTGCCATATCTGACTGTGAGAAGCCCACAGTGGAGGAGACACTCAGACTAATAGTAAATTACCAGGCAACGTGGGAAGTGCAAGGCTGAGTGGCAAGTCAGCGTTTGAACTTAACTTTCTTCCCATTAGACACTGGTTGGCTATTACAGACAAACTGTCATATTTTAAAACTCTGCTCAAACTTTCAGTATTTGTATTTTTTTGCTCAAGAACTAAAGAAAAAAGATGCACTAGATTCAGCGAAGCTTTCAAAGCAATTTACATTTTATTAATCATAACCGCAACAATGTCCATTTGAATCTGCATCTTTGTGAGAGAGACTATCGGTCCATATACAGACAGCGAGTAAGCAGACACATCTGCATTTGGCACCCATCTGCAATACCCGCGGAGCTCTCCCTGGATCTGCAGCCCATTCGCCGGAATGAGTGCCAGCCCGCCCTGTAGGCCCCTGACACAACATGCCCTCTAAGAGGCTTCTGCACCGCTGACAGCTAGAAAGCCGGGGCGAAGCCCGCTGCGTAAAGATCGGGTAAGCACGTGGGCACCTTGGGCAGACCTTGGAGAGTGATGAGAAGGCACCAGTCCCTCCTCTACCCCACCTAGACATCCATGAAGAAGAAGAGGAAGAAACAGAGAAGAAACTACCATTTCTTAGTATCTTCTTCCTGAGAGCCACAAAATTTATAACCTAAAAATCACAATGAATCTGGTGTTAAAAGCCTTTTGGCAGAATCTTGCCTCCTCCTTTCAGCATGAATGCCTGCCTTTCCTTCCCTTCACCTAATTTACCTTCTCTCTTATTTTTCCCAAACATACTATGCTATTTTACATCTCAATGCCTTTGCTAAATCTGTTATTCTGCCTGAAAAATGCATGACCAGCTCCCATTTTTTATCCTGCTAAACTCTCTCATGCTTCAAGTTCCAGCTCCTCTCTGAAGCTATCGCAAGCCTACGCAAGAAGTTGTTTTATTTTTCGTCTATGCTCCTGCCACACTTGATCTGCCCTTTCTTTATAGCGCTGAGCACACTGTAGTATATCCTTTGTTTAATATGTGTCTTCATCACTGGTCTATGCTCTTTGGCGGCTGGGACTGAGTCGTATTTCTCTTATGTCATCATGTGTAGTATTATGCCTAGAACATAATATGCACTCAGTAAAAGGTGACTGAATGAATAAACAAATGTACACTTAATAATCTTTGGTTGCATATGTCAACATTGACACTTTTCTGGAATTGCTTCAAGTTTGGCAAATGTACTACAGCTTTTGGTCCTCTCATTTGTGACTGTCTAACCTACTGGTCGTAAAAGCTAAGGATGTCAATGTTAGAAGAGATCTTAAAGACCATCTGATCTAGGAGTGCAAAAATCTCTTTTCTGTGATCTGATCAGGAGTCATTTTCTTTCTTTTTTTAATTTATCTTTAGTGTTGATAGTATTACAGGTATCCCCCTCTTTCCCCATTGACCCCCTCCACCCTGCCCCCTGCCCCAGGCCTTCACCACACTACTGTCTGTGTCCATGTGTTGTGCATATATGCATGTAAGTTCCTTGGTTAATCTCTTCCCACCTCTCTCACCCCTTCCCTCTGAGATTTATCAGTGTGTTCCTTGGTTCTGTGTCTCTGGATCTATTTTGTTCATCAGTTTCATTCATTTTCTGATTGAATAACTCTAGTGACAGGAAGTTCCCATCAAGAAACTGACAAATCAGAAAATCCTATCTTAGGTTTTATCAAGTCCTTCATTCTCTGCCCTTTTACTAGTCTTATTGCTCTATAGTCTTTCTCTGCCTCTAACACAGAGCCATTAAATCATCGTGTGGACCTCAGCTTCATTTCACTTTTATGAATTTTAACTTTTGTATCTGTAAAACAGTTATACTGCACTACCAAAGCCAACTGAGAGGATCAAATATGCTCTGCCCACAGTCTATGTTCAGGAAATATTGCTAAGGTGACATAAATCTGTATCACTGGCACTTTCTTATGAAGCCTCGGCCCTCTTCTTTCCCACCTGAAAGTGTATTTTTAAAAGGTAGCTATGCATCCACTCAAGGGACTTGAGCCATCAGTAAGCAACCAGAAGAAAATGGTTTCTTTGATGCTCCACAGAAGAGTGGACAAGGAGCTTGAAAGCTTTATCAATGCTACCAAAAATCTCAGTTTCTCTCTGCTGTGCAACCAAACTGACACAGGGCAGGCTCTATGGCAGGCCACATGCTGGGTACAGGAGGCACAGGGATGATTCAGACACAGTTTCTACTCTGGATGTGGGGGTCTTGGGCTCACTTTTCAGAGGAGTAGGAGGACAGGTTGGGATGATGCAGTAGAAAACTGTACCACTTAGAGCTTTTAATCAAGTTCCTTTGTAACAGATACAGCATCTACAGAGTATGGGGATAAATATTTAGTGAAAACCTATTATGTGCCAAGCACTGTTCTAGGTACTTGGGATACATCAATAAACAAAGCAAAGATCCTATGTAAAACTGACATTCTAGCAGAAGACAGGCAATAAACAACAAACACAATTTTAAAAAGAAAATTACATGCCTGCTAGAACATGGTAAGAGCTATGGATAACGACAACAAAGCAGAGCGCAAGAGGCATCAACAGTACTGGGGTGGAGGGCTCTGAAGTTTTAAAGAGGACATCCAGGGCAGATGGCACTGAGGAGAAATCTGAGCAAAGACTTGAAGGAGGCGGGGGAGGGCTACATGGATGTCTGAGGTAGGAGCTTTCCAGGCAAAGGGAGCAAAAGCCAGGGCAAAAGCCCCAAGCAGGAGTGTGTCTGGCCGTCTGAGGAACAATGAAAAGGCCAGCACAGCTGGATCACTGTGAGCAAGGGGGAAAGTAAGAAATAAGGTGAGTAGAGGTGTGACAGGATCTGACTTACGGCTCTGCAGAGAGGAGGCTGCAGAGGTGCGAGGGTAAAAGCAGAGGCCAGTGAAAGGTCACTGCCATTCAGAAGAAAGATGGTGGTGACTCAGACCACTTCGCCACTGACAGGCCATCTCCTGCGGTTCCGGCTCTCTGAGGGTAGAAAGAGAGTGATACTGTCTCCAGCCCAAGAAGCTCACAGCCACAATCTGTCCCTGACCTGTTTTCCAGCCTCATTACCTGCCACAGGACCCCAGCTCCGCTCCTTTCCCCTCCCCGCGCACAGTGTTCCAGCCGAGGTTGCTCACTATTTCCCCAGCACACCACGCTTTCCCGTGCCTTTGCACTACTCTTCCTTTTGCCTAGACACCCACCCACCCAGCTTGCTAAACTCACAAATTTCAGCTTCTTCAAGACTGAACCCAGATGTCACCTTTTCAGGGAAGTTTTCCTATTGCCTGTGCAGAAATGGTCGACCCCCTCTTTGTTTCCCTGGCATTCTGTGCATACTACTTATCTAGGTGCATTATAAATAGATTGCTGTTCAGCTGCAGATCACAGGCACTATGACTTATTCAGCACCTACAATATCTAGCAAGAGCCTTTGCCTTCATTTTCTTTTTACTAAACACAGAGAAGGGAGAGCAGAAAAGAAAAGGAGAGAGAAAGAAAAAAACTAATATGAGCCACTTTTGAAAGGTTGCCAACTTGGCCTGAAAAAAACACATTTGCACATGGTCCTTTTAAAAGAGACAACTGGGAGCAAGCAGAGTAGAAATGCTCAGGTACCAGGCACATTCCTCAGCAAATGTTCAGCTCCAGAAATAGCCTTGGAAACTGGGGTGGGTGACATGGTCAGTGGGAGTCAGTCATCTATAAAATTCCTCTAATCAGAACAAGCATCTGGATTCCTTGACCAAATTCAAGAAAGGACTTGTCAGTGTTTGGGCACTGACTCCTGGAGATGACTCGAGCTGTATGTAACAGGGGTTGGGGAATACAAATGTGCTGAGCAAGACAGAATGAGTGACCGACTGTGCTGTGGGGAGGGACTCGGCTGCCTGGCTCTGGCACCCACAGCACTCGGCCAGGGGGGAGTAGCACTAGGGAGAGGCTGAGAGGCTCCAGACAACCAGCAGGCCTGGTCATGGTAAAGAGTACAGTCTAAGCTAAAGGGCAGTGGGAAGGGAAGGGGGGTGCCAGGTGCTGCACTGGGTGACTCACCTCACTTTCTCTCACTTAATCCTTGTAGCTACTCTAAAAGCTCGGCATAATCATCTTTTACCTACACAGAAACTGAGGCATAGGGACGTTAAGTAACTTGTCCAGAGTCATATAGATACCAGGTGGAGCCTGTATTTGCACCCAGGTGTGTCTTCTGATCTCTTTCATTCAGAGTTAAAGCAACCAGCGTGGCTTCTCAGCTTAGAAAGCTGGCTCTGGTCTGGGAGGAGACCCAAATTCTAAACATGGTTCTGTTCATTTTGCCATGTGTCTGAGGGAAAATACTTCTTCCTCTCTGAGCCTCATTCTTACCATTTGTTCATAAAGAGTCAGAACCAGGTGATAATTAAGGTCTTGTCTCTTCAGACTCTGAAATTCTATGATATCTAGTAAGAATTTTCAAGATGCTCCTTTCCTCTCTCATTCCCCTACGCCCCCACCACCCTCTGCACACACACCTGCATGACCTCTCAAGATGCAGTGCATACAGAATCTTTTCTACTCTCCAGGTTAGAAAGGGGAGTGTGACAAAGGGTAGAGCCCTAGGGACTTTATCACTGTTGATTCACATCTCCCCTGACACTTAATGTCTCATCTTCTTTGTCTTTGTCAGGAAAACCTACCCTCCACCCAGCAAAAAAAAAAAAAAAGCTGCCTTTATCTTCCATGATTCACTCTTTTTAAACTCTACCTTGGGGTTTCAGTTGCAGTGAAGAACTCTATTCAGCATGTAAATGGAGAAAATATAAGAGAAATATTGAAATAAAAATAATATGCTCCCTAATATATTCATTTTAATTGTTCTTTTTCTTCTCACCAGAGTGAGTGGGAGGTAATCCCTTCTATTTCAGTTACATCTTCTTTAAATGCCTGGGGTTTTATAATGTGCTATTTGGTGAGCAGAGCTTTTTCCTTTTTTGTTCTAACTCCCTTATGTTATACCACATCTGGATTCAAGTTAAGTAATTTTATTGTTTCTGATATACTTGATCATAAGCCAAAGAACAATAAGTATGCTTATGATGCAAGCATCCTTATTAAGTTCTTATATTAAAGATTCCTGGAATGCATTGAAAATATAGACCTGACAACAAAAGCAAACTTTCATGGAAAGGCATTAAGTTCCAGAGATGATGTAGGTTTTTTATGAAAAAAAAAAAAAAAAAGAGTAAATTGAAACAATAATTCTTATAGCTACAATATCTGGGGAAATCACATAACTTTAATTCTCACAATAACATCATAAGATGGATATTATTGGCTCCATTTTATATCTGAGGAAGTAGAGGCTCAGAAAAATTACATAAATTGCTTAATTACCCAACAAAGTAAGTGGTGGAACCTGGTTTTTAGAAGTTGGTTCTAGAGAGAGGGATCATGAAGAAAAGGGCATTGTTGGGGAAGGAGTTTTGTCTTCTTTCAAATCCTCCATAATAATTAAGCTGAGTAATCACCTTATGAGACAGTCCTGACTCTAAGACTGGACCCCATTCCAGGCTACTTTATGCGGCAGTCACTTGAAAGGACAGGAGTTAGTGTCCCTTTCAAAGCTTGGAAGCCCTGGCACCCAACAGCAGATCTGCCTAGTTGAGGGCTGCCAGGCTATGGGGTTGGAGGCAGGCTGCTCCATGCAAAATCTGTCTCAGGTAGGCCAGCAAGAATATTTCTCTGGGAAGGGTGGAAAATGCAATACCTAAATGGTATCACCAGCCCTGACTCTGATGTAAAAGAGGCACATGTGTGCAGGTACATACACATACACACACACAATAGACACGTTACTCACCTAAATACACACACATAGACACACACACACACAGAAAAAGCCACATCTACTACATACACCACACACACATAAATCCACATATAAAAACACAAATACTACAAACAACAGACACATACATACACACACATTATGTGGGAGAACAAAATGTAAGAGTGCAAAAGGACCTGACTTTATATACTGCCGATGGGAATGTAAAATGGTGCAGCCACTTAGGAAAATAGTCCGGCAGTTCCTCAAAAGGCTAAGCAGAGTTACCATACAACACAGCAATTCCTCTCCTAGCTATATACCCAGAGAAGTGGAAAGAGTTGTCCACAAAAATGTGTACACAAATATTCATAGCACCATTGTTCAGAATAGTCAAAAGGTAGAAATAACCCAAACGGTCATCAACCAATGAATGACTACAATAGGGTGTTTTCCTTTAATAGAATATTATTCAGCCATAAAAAGAAATTAAGTACTGATGCATGCTATGATATGAATGAACTTTGAAAACATTATGTAAAATAAAAGAAGCCAATCACAAAAACCACATATTGTGTGGCTGCATTTATATGAAATGTTCAGGACAGGCAACAGAGATGGAAAGTAGATGAGTAGTTGCCCAGGGCAGAAGGTTGGAGAAAGTAGAATGGCTGCTAAAGGGTAGAGGTTTTTATTTAGGAGAGTTATGAAAATATTCTAAAATTGACCACAGTGATGGTTGCACAACTCTACATATACTTAAAAACATTGAATGGTATACTTTGAATAAGTAAACTATTAGGTGTGTGAATTATTTCTTAATATAGCTGTTATTCAAATAAAAGTGAAAGATATGAATAAACTCAGATCTAGCTGGCCCAAGAATATAAATCCTAAATTCAAAGACCTGCCCAACACGGATAACCTGAGCAATCTTGGACTCAACAGACAATGGTGGGGAAAGGACTGGGGAGGGGGAGGGGAAGGGGTGGAACGGGTCATTGGGGAGAAAAAGGAAAATCTGTAATATTTTAAACAAAAATAAAATTTAAAAAAAAAAGAAGCATATGATGTGCATAAAAGGACTAGAGGAAGTCAGAGGGCGCTACTATAACTTTTTTTATTTTGTTAATTACAAATAGATTTTCAGTTATAAAAGCAATAATATTCCTTTTTCAACATTTGGAAAATAACAGAAATACACACACACACACATAGAAAAGAAAATGTCCCAAATATTCAAATAAAAACTACCAATATTCTAGTTTGTCATCTACCTATCTATCTACATCTTTAAATATTATTTTACAGCATATTTAATGACTTCATCCTATGCTACACCAAATATATTTAACAAATCTCTGCTGATGAGTATTTAGATAATTTATAATTTTTCTCAATTATAAGAAAAACTGCCATGAACATCCTTAAAAGCAGATCTTTGGGCATATCTCTATTTCTTTTGTTATCATAAATTTGAATCCTGAAATTCAGTAGAACAGCAGTTAAGTGTCAGCTCATATTTTGACTTCATTTAGCAAAGAAAAAAAACATAGTCCTTGGAAATCCCTGGTCTCTGATCCTGGTCCAACCAGTTAATTACATGAACAGGTAAATACTTGGCCCCCAAATAAACCCAATCTCATCAAATAATGATGTTTACCACTTAACATTAACTGAAAGAAAATTCAAGGTGTTGATTCACAACCACAAAGATTAGTAGAGGTCCAAAGAAACGTAAGTTAGGCCATTAATATCAATAACAACTAAGGCTCAAGGGCTAAGGAAATTACTCCAGATCACATGCTAGAGGTAGCAGAACTAGGACTCAAATTGAGGCTGTATGATTCCAACGCCTGTGCTTTTCCCACTGGACCTCACTGCGTCACATGCCAGAGACTGCCCACAATGTATCTATAATTGCTGGTGGCCAGTAAGGTATGTGCACAAATAAGTATAATTCAGGCAAAGGAAGATAAGTGCCACCAAAATGATGCAAACACAAATATTTTCTTGGGAGGATCAGGGAAGTTTTTATGTTTGTGATGTAGACTGTAAAGGAGGAATTTATTCAATCATTTAATAAACATTTGAGTAATTGTTTGTGGGAGTGGAGCTACCTCTGTCAGCTACCTACCAAAACCCATGCGCTCCACTTCTTACTGCACACACAGCTAGACATCATTGGACAATCTCCTTTATTGTGAAATATGGCCATTAAATAACGTTTTAGCTGGTGGAGTTTGACTAAAAATATTATGAGCCACCTTCAGGAATGCTAATAAAAAGGCTCCCGCGTGGGCTCTTCCTACCCTTACCCATCTAGTTGGCTGGAATGAAGATGATGCCAGGTTACCCTGGAAGCTATGCATCAAAGACAGCAGTCAGCCTGAGTCACTGAATGACTGTATAGTTAAGAGATGCCCTGCACATTTGTTCATGATGAAGAAAAAAGCTCGTACCTGCTTGATCCATTAGACACTTTATGGTCAATCTAATGCAATAATTGGCCTATCCTAATATATATATATATATATATACATATATATATATATATAGTCCTTGTGACATGATAAATAAATTTGTCATGACCTTAAGAAAGTCACAATTTTATAGGGGAAAGCAGTTAAATCCATAGGAAAATAGACACAGTATATGATAGGAGGGAACTGTGAGTGCTTAATCTTACCTTAGTGATTCTAGTGATGAAGCTCTCCCCAAAGAAATGGATCTAAATTGAGGCCTGATGCATATATGGGAGTTCTCTGGGAAGAGGAGGAGAGAGAGTGGAAAGGAAAAGTATCCCAGCACAGGAAGAGCATGTGCAAAAAATAACACTGGGGCATAAGATTTGTATAGGTAGAGAAAGGGGGTGTGACCGTCTTAGTGCAAGAAACAAATGCAGTGTCAGAGGGTAGGCTATGAACCTTCAGAGTACATAGGAAGTGCAAGGTGGCTGGTAGTAGCTCAGGAGATGCCATGGTTGTCATTCTTAAGTACGCTGATCTGTGCCAGAAGACTGGACTAGGGACACAGACAGGCAAGGAGGAGACCAGATTGAACAGAACTAAGGCTTTGTGCTAGATTATGTGGAAGGGAAAGTTAGGAGATAGGATAGGCTTAAGACTTCCTCACCAGACAAAAGATGATCATTGGAAGAGCAAGGGAGTCCCAACTGCAGGGAAGGGACAGCATCAAAAAAGCATTATATGAGCATCTGGTCAATCAGAAGGTCTTAAAACGGAGTCATTTAATTAAATTAACAATTATTTACTGAGTATCCACTTTGAGCCAAGGACTGCCTAAGTAACTGGAGGTGCAGCAGTGAATTAAACAAAGGCTAACCTCATGAAGCTTCTAATCCAATGGATCTAGAAACAGAAAGCTGAGTTTTCAGCCCTGGCCAAGAGTATAGGTTCCATCTTATATTTGGTATTTTTAAAGCATCATATCTTATAGAGTACTTTCTCATCCCAAGGTTAACATTTATACTTATAATAACCACTGGACAGAAAGTACTATTTTCTCTATTTTATTGATAAGTAAAGTAAAGCTCAATGATATAAAGTAATAGAGTGCAATAATAATCACCACTATTTCCAGACACATTACTACGCATCAGATGCCTCCAGTAAGGTGATTTACAAACATTCTATCAAATATTCAAAACCATTTTGTAAAGTAGGGTATTATTATACACATTTTACATGAGAAAACAAGGACAGGAGTCAGTATCAGCTAGAAACTGGAGCTAATCTGTGCTAGATATATTCCATTTGCCCCTCTGTAACCTGTCTGCACACCCTTTTCCCTGCTTACTTGGCTGATCTCTAAGGATTACATCAACTGCATTCTGTGTTTCTGCCTTCTGTTCAGATCTTCTCATGGGGAAGTCTTTCAAGTGATCAGAGGCAGGAAGGAGGGGGAGGTCAGAGTATTTATTTTCCTGGCTTCTTTCCCAAAAAGTAACCTAAGGCTGCCTGTTTCTCTTGATAGAAGGTCACTAGTACTTTCAAAGAAGTCCACTCTACACAACTCCCTCTTTCTGGGTTTCAATAACTTTTCCCTTCTCTGGTCCCTTGTGCCTTACAGGTTTGATGAACTACATCAACCTCAGTTCTGAAGCTTTAAAGTCTTCCAGACCATTAGAGAAGCCCAATGACTGGATAATGGCTTTTGCTGCTGAGAGCTTGCCAATGCTGGATAAGAGCACTAACTTAATTCTAAGGAATTATAATGTAAATATAAGAACTCATTAAATTTCAAAATCTTTTCAAGAGCCCTGACAGAGAGGACCCAAATGATAGCCCATGAGAAACAAAACAAAATAAAATGAAATAATTAAGGCTTAAGGACTCTCAAAAGAAAAAAAAAGGGAGACTCCAGAATTGAACAGTTGAGAAAATGGGCTGTGACTACTGTTGCTGTGTAAGATCCCATCACAGAGCCCGGTGAAAGAAGAACAATGTTATTTTGAAGGCCCTCAGGAGTGTATCAACAGTGATGTCCTTTGGTTGGCAAAGTCTGAAATACACATCAACACATACACCTGCTGATAGGGACATGTGTGCTATTATTATCCACCTGGGCTGACTGCAGAGACTCCAAGCAAAGGCCTACCCCTTGCACAGATCTCAATGTCAGGAATTAAGGAGCAGCAGTACAGTTGACTTGATACAGCAAAGCAAAAAACAGGCCCAGGGAGATATTTTTATCCTTTATAAACAGTTTTCATTATCATCATCAAATGCCTACATTTTCACAAACCTGGGATTCTCAGCCCAACATTTCTAGAAAAGTGCCAAATATCATTTATAGATAAAAGCACAATTCAATATTTATGAATTGTGAGTTTTCTATAAATATAGACATTTGGAGATGATCTTCTCACTAGTCATTAAATTTTGAACAGGGATCAAAGCTAGAATAATATTAACAATTTCTTGCATTTGTATAGTGTTTACATAATACTATTAATAATAGATGACATTTACTGAGCACTTAGCAAGTGCCAGGCACTTTACATGTAAATTCCCATAATAAATTCAGTTCAGTTCAACAAGCATTCACTTAGCACCTACTGTGTAACAGACAAATAACACTTGGTTTCTGTCTTTAAAGCCCCTTGTTTTGTGCATTCAATCAGTATTTGGTGAATGAGTAAATGAACGGATAGATGAACAAAATGACTGGCTCGAGTGGCAATGTGGAGTAATAAAAATAATGCAGGCTCCTCCTCTTACTATTTAACATCTGTAGAAAGTACTTAACCTTTCCTGGCCTCAATTTCTTCATCTGTAATATAGGGATATTTAAAATATCTCTTGCAGAAGTGTTGTGAGAATAGTAACAGCAAATGTAAAACATCTGACAAAGGATGGGCTCCAAGTAAGTGAGGGTAGTTATCATTACCACCCATATCATCATCATTACCACCATAATTGAGCAATCCTATCCAGCTCTCATCCTCACTACAGGGATGGGACAAACAGAACTTTAACATCCACAAAAACACACAACATCATAGCATCTACACAAAAGCACCACAAAAAACACACACAAACAAACTAGAAAAGCAAGGAAAATCTACTAAAATGTAGTGCTCAGTATCTTCCTAGGTTACTGAACAAGTTAAAAAACAAACAACACAGAATCAACTTTAATTAAGTTTCCAAAGATACCTGATAAAAGGCAAACAGGATAGGAAGTTAACCACATAATAAACTGCACCTTTCCTCACAATGTTGGTCAATCCAAACATGGGGCCGTGTTCTCTATCCCAACATTCTCAAAAAATAGTACCTGGTGCCTAACCAATGGCCATCCAGAGACTCATCTTCTTCTCAGTGCCAGTGAGGCTAAGCCCTATCCATACAGCGGATGAACTTGATCCCTGGGTCAAATTCTCCAACCAGAAATTTGTCCCAATCCATGGGTCACTTACCATTTTGATCTGCTAGTAGATTTCACCATCGGGGCCATCCCATCTCTATAAAGACTCTTGGTTTTGCTGAAGTTAACAATGTTGAAAATGACTCTCTGAAAACGAAAGAGGGAGAAGTTTATCAAAAGACTATGTTATGCAAATAGCCACTTCCTGATCATTAGTACTGGAAACAATAAGCAGGGTTAAAGGAATCCATATGGACTGGCTGCCAACAGTATAGTGAGAAGAAATCATGCCCATAGAAATCCAATGTGTTTGCTCCAGTTTAGCCTAGTAGTTAACAGCACAGACCCTCGAACCGGGGAGCCTGAATTTTAATCCCACTTTACCACTCTCAAGTTGTATGACCTTGCCAAACCACTAAATTTTTCTGTGTCTCAGTTTTCTCACCTGGAAAATGGGAATAATAATGGTACCTAGAACTACTGGTGAAGATGAAATAAATTAATGTATGTACAGTGTTTGGAACCATACTTGGTACATACTAAATGCTATGTAAGTTTTGGCTATTTTTATTAATTGTACCGTCTCTCCAGGCTGACCTAGTATTTGCATGGAAATGAATGATATTATCATTACAGTGACAGTAGTGCATTTGAAGTTCAACAAACTAAAGATAATAACAGTGCAAAACGGAAGTTAAAAAATTCTGAAACTGCTCCACACCCTTCTGACTGGAACTGGAGGTTATATGTCCTCTTCTGCACCCCCTCTGTTACCCTCTACTAGGGGCTAGGGGTACCGGACTCAACCCTAATTTTAGCACCAACTTATAGGGACATAGGTACTTGAGTAAGTCCCTTTCCTCCCTGGGTCTCACCTTTAAAACAGGGGAGCAGGGTGCCCTAGATGATTAAAGTACTTCCAGGAGGGTAGTATAGTTAACTTTGTCATAACTGGGGAGAAGAGATTGGGAAAGAAAAGATAATCGGGGTTAAAAGACACTAAATGATCACCTGATTAGTGCAAAGGACAGAGACTGAGGACCACAGCCAGGACAGCAAGGACAGCTGGCGGAGCGGCGAGGTTCAAGAGGGCACAGGGCCTAGCTCTCCTCTCCAGGCAGAGCGGCAAGCATCAAAATTCATGTACTGCTTCATGGAACAAGTATTTATTGTGTGAGGTACTATATGATATCAAGTGCCAGGTATTTTATACACATATAAAATGTTTTAAATATCCTCCTATAAGTATGGTAAAAATACTAACATCTCCATTTCACAGATGTGGAAACGGAGGCTCCAATAGTTTAACTAACTTGTTTAAAGGCATATAATTAATAGGTGGAGAGTTAATATTGAATCCAGGGGATAAAAACAATAAGATGCCCGTGATATCTACCCTTGACATCTCACTAAGGTTCCAAAATTCCATGAACTCTAACCAAGTCTGTTTTCCAAAATAAGAGCAAAAATTAATATAATGAAAATTTTCAAGTCTTTAAAATTTTGTCTTCTTGAAAAGCAAAAATCTTAACCATTTCTTCTGGCCTCATGCTTGGGACTACCATAAAATGTTTTGTTCTATGAAATAAGTTCTTAGGAATCACTCATGTTTTTCTTTCTCCTCAGAGATCTAGCCATTGACCCTCCCCCCCCCATCTCCAAGCATTTCAGTTTCAGAACTCCCTTCTGTCATTAAATTAAGTCATCAAGAATGTCCAAGGCTATTCCATTATTAATAACCCGGACCTGCCTGTTGTCAGTTCAATTACTTTTCCCAGGGTCTTGGCTACTGTCTGATTTAAGAAAATCAATATCAAGGGGCACAAATGGCCTTTGAACCTCACAGAGCTTAATCCCTGCTTTTTCTTCTGAGATTCCAGGTGTCAGGATCCATTCCCAGTGAACCTGGAAGCCACACTGCAATTTCAGGGTCTAAATTAATGCTAAATGCAGGGGCTCATCTAATACAGAAATAATGTACATATGTGAAGCTGGAATAAATAAGTGAGAAAGTGGAGCATTTATTGATCATTAATATCCTACACTGTGCCAGGAACATTTCCCAGGTGTTTTAAATATACTATATTATTTAGCATTTACATCCATAAACAAAAGTTGTTTATTTTAGCCCAACTTCAGACATGAAGAAATTAAAGTTAATAAAGGCTAATTGGCTTGTTGCCCCTGCTCCCCGCCCCCAAAAGGCTGCATGCAGTTGTGAGAGCCAAAGGTATTTGGAAGTAGGCAGTTAGGAAATCTTGTCTTTCCATATTTTACATTCAATTATCAGTTATTTACTCAAAATGCATCACAGCAAATGGAACCTATGAGGCAATGGTAACAACTATAATAATAGCAAACAAGTTTTGAGCACTTCCTATGTACCAAAAATTTACAAATTCGTTTTTACTTTTCATGTATCAAAAAAGAAATAATGTTAGAAATTTAAAAATATTTAGAACTGGAGGGTTGATTCATCACTACATATCAGAGCTTGTGGCACACAGAAAAAGCAGTATATGGAAAGCTAAAATTTAGTCTTACGTGCATGTACTAGGAAAAAAGACTGAAAAAGACAGTGCTAACTTAAAAAGTTTAAGAAATAATTCATATCACAGAATCCCAGAGACACAAAACACTGGAAGTATTTGGTACCACCAAAAGTTGGAGTGTGAGGCAGTGCAGGGCCAAAGTCCTTATAAGAAATAAAGTCCCCAGGTTCTTTCCCTCACACCAAACACCCACGTAACTACCACTCTTTCTTCATTGTGATGGGAGACTAGAGCTTCATTTTCTGGATAGGCCGAAACACAGAGATTCTGGACTCAAATTCCAAAATACTGGTAGTCAAGTTCATTATCTCTGTAGTCAGGAGATCAGAGAATTCTTCTGTAGGAAAACCAACTCCCAATCAAAGATATAAGATTTTCTAATATAGATATAGAAGAATTCCCCCAATGAAATGGTTGGCCCTCCACTGGCATGCTGAATACATGCATTTAGATTTTCCATTTCAAATTTTGTTGCCGATTATTTCTATTAATGATGAAAGACAGCCAACAGAAGCAGAGACCAGTGCAACCAAGCAAAGATACAGGAGGGGAAGGCAGCTCAGGCAAAACAGGCAATTTGTAATAGGTGCATTGAAAACAAATTTTACAGAAAAACAAAGCAACTATTAGTAGAAGGCAGGAGGCACTCAGGGTAGTTGTAGAAGAAAACAATCGTATATCACAAGACTTGTCTATATTAATATTTACCTATTCAGAATAAAGAAAAGACTAAATATTAATAATGAAAATAGTGTTATAAATAAGGGGGAAGAGAAGTGCTTGTATTATGTAGCAGAACTATTAAAGAATTTAATCATCTTCATAATACAAAGTTGATAAATAATATCTAAAACTAAAATAAATAGAGAATAGTAGCACAGAAATTTTATTTTGAAATATAGAATATCGAAAGAAACAATGAAAAAAATATAAGTGATTACCTGTAGAGCAGAGGCCAAATCCTGCCTGCTGCCTGTTTCGTAAAACACAAAGAAAGCCATGCTCATTCATTAGGTGTTGTCTGTGGCTGCTTTTGCAACATAACAACAGAGTTGAAGAGCTGTGACAGAGACCTGACAGCCTACAAAGACTAAATCACTCCCTACTTTTTTTCTTTATAGAAAGTTTACTGATCTTTGAATTAAGAAGCAGGACTCAAAAGTGGAAGGGTAAAAAGAGGTTATTTTCTTTTGGCCTTTGTAGTATTATTTGAATTTAAAATTACATACTTGTATTTATTTTCATAAACAATTAAAAATTTAAGTGAAATTTTTAAAAAAGGACAAGAGGCCCTGGCCCAGCAGCTAGGTTGGTTAGAGCATCCTCCCAATATGCCAAGGTCGCGTGTCAGGGCACATACAAGAAGCAACCAATGAATGCATAAATAAGTGGAGCAACAAATCGATGTTTTCTCTCTCTCTCTCTCTCTCTCAAAATCTATTTTAAAAAAGAAAAACATAAAAGCAACCCAACCACTCTTAAGAGGATATTATAACTTGAAGCAAAAATAGGCATGAACACTGGAGAACAGAAAAGTGTAGCAAAGAACAAAACAAAACAAAACTCATAGACACAGATGAGTATGGTGATTGCCAGAGGGAAAGGGGGTGGGGGAGACAGAAGAGGGTAAAGGGGAGATAAATGGTGATGGAAGGACATTTGACTTAGCGGATGAACACACAATACAATATACAGATGATGTACTGTAGAATTGTATAAGCAAAACCTGTATAATTTCATTAACCCAATAAACTCAATTTAAAAATAGAAGAGAGAAAAGTGTAGCCCTGTGTCAGTTATAAACATTTATTGAAAAACTCTAAATAAAAAATTACCAATCCAAATCCAGCAGTAAATTTACACACACACACACACACACACACACACAAATTGTATATCAAAACAAAGTAAAACATGTCCTAGGAATGGAAAGATGACTCAACATCAAAAAGAGCTATAATAGAAGTCACCATATTAACAAATTAAGTGAGAAATACTAAATTATTAACAAATAAATAAGTAAAAACATCTGATAAAATTCAACGCCCATTCAAAAACCTATTCTTAATCTGTGAGAGCTAGAAATAAAAAAGAACTTTAAACTTATAAAGTGTATCTATTAAAAATTTACAGCAATCATACTTAATGCTGAAATGTAAGAAATGCTCCTTTTAAGGTCAGGAAACAACAAGGTTGCCACTATCATTGCTTCTATTCAACACCATAATTAAAATTCTAGTACAATAAAATGAAAAGAGATAGTAAAAGTACATGGGTTAAAAAGAAAGATGTAAAACTCATTATTCACAGATGCTATGACTGTCTGTGTATAAAATGACAGAGAAACTGAAGAAAACTTTTTAAATAAACAGAGTCAAAGAAAGTTGCTGGATTTCAAAAACAACACAAATTTCAACAATGAACCTATAAAACAAGAGACCTATAATCAAGTAAAATGTAGGAAGAGCACAATTTATTAATAGCAGGAATAAAAAAAAGGGAATACAACTATAAGCATTAAGAAGATTTAAAAGGCTATAATAAAAATAAGATTTAAAAGGTTGTTATAATAAAAAGACAATATAAAAACATGGAATATGGGTCTGATTCGTTGAAAATAAAAAGAGGCCTAGATATCATCCCAACTCAACCCCACATTACCTACATTACCTTTGATATGTCATGACACCAAAGCAAATTCACCCTAAACTCCTACTGAGTCCTCCCCAAGTCATGAGGCTACGTGGTGGCAGGTGCCTGGAACATGCAGCCAGACATACGCCAAGCAGCTTCCTCCCACTGTGCTATAAACTTCTCTGTATCATCAGAGTAGGATAGTAACAAGTGGTTGTCTCAAAATGAATTACTGACATCAATCATATGAAAACTACTCATGCCTAACTTAAGGATTCAAATTCATTCTTAGATTTAAATACAACTATTAGCCAAATAAAACTAGGATGAATGATAAGAAAATTACTAAAGAAGGAAAAACATAAGAATGATTTTAAGAACTTGTGAAATACAACAAAAAAATTTTTTTAATTATAGAAAAGCATAAATAAAATGAACCATGAAGGAAAATAACCAGTAAAAGACCAATAAGATTACTAGGTGTAAAGTCATATAAAACAGAAAAGGAGAACACTGACCTGAGATTTGCCCTAATTGAAACATACCATGAAACTACAATCAACAAAACAATGGCTGACTATCATTAGAATAAATACACAGATTGGTGAGACATAAGTGGTAGTCCAGATATAAACTCAAGCATATAAAAATTTATTATATGGGAAAAGTGGCATCTGAAATTAGAAAAAAAAGGAATGACTTATTCCATAAGATGTTGGAACAACTTCTTAAACAATCGGGGAAAATGTTATGCTGCTTCTTCATGTTTACACTAAAATTCCAAATGAATGAAAGGCATTTAAGCCTGTGGAAAGAAATATTAAAGTTCCAAGCCTACCTCTCCCTGTGTAACTTTGACCATGTTTTATCATCTTTCTGAGCCTTGTTTGGCTTATCTATGTGTAAATAAGGAAATCATACCTATTTGTAGAGTTGTTATTAGGATTAAATACAATTGCCAAGATGATGTGATAAGGAAACAATAAAAGACTACACACATGCATATATGTATATGTTCATACATATATATGGATTTATACACATATTTGTATAAACATGTGCGTGAGTGTGTGTGTGTGTGTGCGCGCGCGTGAGTGTGTGTGTGTGGTTAAGTTAAGCCTCCTGCCCATGAAGAACCAAGAGGTTGGGACTCACGTTCCTAAAAGAATGCCAGGACATCCTGGACCTGATGCATCCAAAGCATGGAGGCCGGCACATAAATAATCACTATGTGAGGAACGAATCCTTGTCTATCACAGGCTGGTGCTGCGCAGTCCCAGGGGACCAAGGTTTGTTAATCAGCTGCTCCGGCGTCTTGTTCACTGGAAACTGTGCAAACCTTCACACAGACGCCGCGGCCTGACAGGGGTAATAAAGAAGCGGCTAACATCCTTCTGCCCTGCCCAGGAAGCTTGTTCTCAGGAGCAGCCGAAAGAGCTGGAAAGGAATGGAGCAAAACGTTCTCATCAAGGGAAGTTTAGCATGTCAAACAAGGGCATTAGCAACAGGACAGAATTAAAATAATATCCTTCAGGGAGAGGCTTTCTTCTTATAACTCAGAATAAATATCTACAAACATACAAACAAAAAATGCCTCTCTTTTCCTCAGTCTGACAGCATTTCCTACAGAAGTTTTGTTCTAAATTTCATTCATGCATTCATTCATTCAAGAAATATTCAATTAAACATTTCATTTAAGAAATAGTCATAGGACTCCTACTATACTATGTGCTGGGATTACAGAAATGAGTAAGATGCTTTCCCCTTAAGGAAATACCTAGTGGGGGAAATAAACAAGTAACACACACACACATACACAAATAAAATGTTAAAGCAGCCTAGAGTAAAAAAAGCTGTATCTTTACAGATGAATAAGGACTGGCCAGGAAGGAGGGAAAGTGTGGAAAACAGTAAAGTCAGAGGGAGCAAGTGGATCAAAGGTGGAGTGGTTTGTGGCATGACAAGTTGTTTCCTATGGCTAAAGCAAAGATTTCTGGGACTCGGTAGGGTAAGAGACGAGACTATGGCATTAAAAGACATATGAGCCATATTAAGGAATTTTAACTTTTACTAAAAGCAATATAAAGGGGCTATTGAAGAGTGTTAAACATAGGTGTGAAAGGCTCACTCATATCTATGCTTTGGAAAGAGCACCCCAAAACTGGCATCCTGTTCTCCTCCCTGGGATATGAAAAGGCAAGAAGAATGGATAGATTACCAGCTGCCTGGATGGCTCCAATCCTAGGCCAACCTAGCATGAGCCAAGAGAATGTATCTCTACATTTACCAACTCCATATTTCCCTTGCCCAGAGGTGCTACGGAGTCAATAGGACAAGTGGGGCAACGGATGTATGCACATGTTTGATTTACTAAATGAGCTACTCATCCGGCACAAGGGAGAAAGCCACCGCGTTTTGTTTTTTTCTCAGTGCCTCTCAAATTTTCAAACTGGAGTGCATAGGTTTCCACAATTAGGCAAAACCAAATATCCCTTCCTTTTTTGTTCATTCAGTACCACTCTTAAGGTGGTGCCTACTTCTTAATTTGTACTCTACTTGCTTTTATTATAATATGGGGAATGGTTTTTATTCCTGGGTTACGTTGTTTAATGGTGGCACAACCTTTCCTTGATGAGTCACATAATACCTATTTTTCTTACAAATGCAAACATCATATGTGTATACTAATTGCAAAATTTTTCACAATTCTTATTTCCACTCTGCATTCACATTCTTTGTACTATGATTTTGTTGCTTTGTACATCAAAAGGTGAGCCTCTTGCCCAGCTGGCGTGGCTCAGCAGTTGAGCATCGACCTATGATCCAGGAGGTCGAGGTTCGATTCCTGGTCAGGGCACATGTCCGGGTTGTGGGCTCGATCCCCAGTAGGGGGCGAGGCAGCTGATCAATGACTTTCTCATCATTGATGTTTCTATCTCTCTCTCTCTCCCTTCCTCTCCCTGAAATCAATAAAGATTTTTTTTTTTTTTTTAAAGGTGATTCTCTTAAATGTGGGCTGACCTCATGATTGGCTTTGGCGCATATAAATTGGTGGAAATGACAGTATACCATTTCTGAGCCAAGAATTCAAGAAGCCTTGTGTAGTTTCATGTTCTCTCTTAAAACCCTACCGCCAATATTTGACAGAGGATGAGAGATCACAGTGAAGGGAACCCAGTTGTTCCAGCTGAAGCCATCCTAGACCAGCCTACAACCAGCTGATGTGCAAACACAGGAGAGAGCCTAACCAAAATCAGCAGATTATCCACCTAAGCCAGAGCTGATCACCAATACAGAAGAATATGGGTCAACCTGCTGACCCATGGACTCATAAGCATTTATAAATGCTTAATCCTTTAAACCACTGAATATCAGGGTGCTGTGCAATTTAGCAATAGCCAAATAAAACACTATATAATGTGTTAGTGATCAAAACTATGCAGAAAAACAGAAAAGAAAAAAGTGCAAAAGAAAGAAAACATTAAAAAGAAGGGGGAAAACATCACTTATATGTAGAATCTAACACCTATGGTGGTAATCATTTTGTAGTATGTAAGTATATCAAATCAACCTTGTACACCTTAAACTTATACAATATTATATGTCAATGATAGCTTAATAAATCTGTATTAAACTGACTGATTTGTCTTCTCTATATTTGTAATTTTTTGATACAAGTCAATTCTTCCTTAACTATTATGTCTGCTTATTGTTAAAATAAATGCTATATTTAAACTTGGTTACATATATATATGTATATATATATGATAAAATGTGTTATATATATACATTTTATCATTTTTTCTCTAGATTTTTACTCTCTAACTTTAGGTAGTGGGGATATCAGTTCCTGTCCTTCAAAATTATGCAGTTTGGATGGGTGGGTTCATGGGAGGTGAGGTGGATATGTTATAAAGCAATGTCAGTTTCGTTCTCTTGACTTACTTGTAAAATGAGAAGTTTTGACAACATTATACTAGTCTTAGGAGACAGAAACCTGAGTTCAAACGTTGCCTCCATCATTCACTACCTTTGTAAACTTTAGAGTGTTTTATTTTACTTCAGCTAGCCATTGATAAAATTAGAACGGTAATACTTTAACAATCTGAAGGCTCAATCTTCAGCTAGATAGCTAAAGCAAATATTCTCCTGAGAGTT